>NW_023339984.1:17867567-17883220 GCF_004916995.1 Morone saxatilis | reverse complement strand
ACTCCTTGGCAGCATTATACTTCCTGTTTATCACACAAAGTATGATGGGAAGTGTAGTGGCAAAATTCAAAACATGTTTATCACAAATAGAAATAAGAGTGATGAAATGCACAAATATAAGCTTGACACTTAATAAAAACTGTCCTAGAATGTGTATAGTATCACTCACATGTAAACTGATGGCATTTTGGAGTCCATCTTATTTTGAAAATAACAATAGCATGAAATAACCAAAAGATGGTAATAAGTCCCAGGATTCAGTCGTAATGAAAAGTTTCAAATCAAATTCAGAAATGATGATGTTTTTGAGTCCAAACATGATGTCAAGAAATGTTGGCAATTTAATCCTTTTACAGAAAATCGTCAGTCAGAAATCAATTTATTAGATCTTTCCTTCTCTCTTCAGGAACGAAAGGGAGGAATAAAGGAGAGTTCACCAATCTTCAAGGAGTCGCAGCCTCCTCCAGCGGCAGGATTCTGATTGCTGACAGTAATAATCAGTGTGTCCAGGTACAGCCTATTCTATCTGCTCCTCTCTTCTTCATGTGGCTGTTGGAGGGTTCAGACTCGGTTTTAGGTCAAATTGAGGTTTAGGTCTAGAAGCTAAGGTATGCATTATGTCTATTATGTCTAGATTTTCTCCAACGAGGGGGAATTCAAAAGTCGCTTTGGGGTACGTGGGCGGTCGCCGGGGCAACTGCAGCGTCCCACGGGCGTGGCTGTGCACCCCAGCGGTGACGTCATCATTGCTGACTACGACAACAAGTGGGTCAGCATCTTCTCCTGTGAGGGCAAGTTCAAGGTAGGTGCACTCATGGTTTTGAGCTTGAAGGATTACTGTAAATTTGATTGATTATTTTATTTTATTTAAATTGATTAAGCCTCAGTATAGAAATATAAACTGTATTTTACCTTTTATGGACATGTTAATGCTGGTAGATTTTCTGATGCATGAAAACAAATTCAATCAAACTCTCATCTTGTGTATTTTGTTGAATGGTTGTCCCTTCTCGTTGGTTGATTTTGACATCTATCAGGCGAAGCTTGGCTCTGGTAGACTCATGGGGCCAAAGGGCGTGTCCGTGGACCAAAATGGTCATGTGATCGTGGTGGACAACAAGGCATGCACGGTCTTCATCTTCCAGCTGACCGGAAAGCTCATCACCAAGTTTGGTAGTCGAGGCAACGGTGACAAGCAATTTGCAGGTAGAACTTGTTCAAAGAAAGGTAGAGCAGCTGAAGTGTTGGATAAAGTGTAATCACAGACAGCAGTTAAAGTGAAAGTGAAAACACCTACAGTAGGGATGGGTGTATCAATCCTAGGGGATGGATACTTCAATAGTCACAAGCTACTCATTTGGTATCGATTCCTTTTATAAATGATTGATAATGCAATTATATGAACCAAAACATGGGTGGCTGCATCATTTTTAAATGTTTTTAGTTAGTTAGTTATTTAATTTTAACGTTTTCGTGCCAAACAACCCTACCCTAGATCCCTAAACATCATTACAATTTCATTTTAAGACAATTAAGGTGAGGAGGATAAAAAATTCAATAAAATAGCTAATACCATTAAACCTCCCCTGTTAATTACATTTATTATTTTTGGTATTAAATTCTTTCTGAATTGTTATGTTTGCAAATGAAGTATTAATATAAAATACATGTGCAGATCTACATACGTTTCCACAACAGAAATAAGAACATTGGATAAGGGCAGTGAACAGCAAGTGTTGAGGTGTTAGTTGAAGCACTGACACGTAACCTGTTTCTGTGTTCCTGTCCTAAAGGTCCACACTTTGCTGCAGTGAACAAAAACAACGAGATCATCGTGACTGACTTCCATAACCACTCAGTCAAGGTAAGGCCTTACTGACTGAACTGAAATGATACTTTTAGTCTAGGTGAACAGGTAGATATTGCTCCAGAACCCTCCAGAACAGGACACATTATTACAGATTCTGGTATCTTTCTCTCTCTCTGTCAGGTTTTCACCCCTGATGGGGAGCTAGTGTTGAAATTTGGCTCTAATGGCGAGGGAAACGGCCAGTTCAATGCACCCACTGGCGTGGCTGTGGACGTTAATGGGAACATCATTGTAGCTGACTGGGGGAACAGCAGAATACAGGTACGCAGTGCTTGTTGATCTCTAATGAAAAAAAGCCCATTCTTAGGAGTGTTGAAAGTTTTTGCGATCATGAAAACACATTTTTCTCTGTTCTAACATTTCCAGGTGTTTGACGGCAGTGGCTCCTTCCTCTCCTACATCAATACATCAGCGGACCCTCTCTACGGGCCGCAAGGTCTGGCTCTGACCTCAGACGGACATGTGGTGGTTGCCGACTCTGGCAACCACTGCTTCAAAGTCTACCGCTACCTACAATGATGGAGGCTTGGATGGAGAAATGAAGTGGTGAGAGAAGGGACAGTTGTGGTGGCCATTGTTGGAGTGAAAAGATACGGTGCACGATGTGAAACTCTTGGAATTATTGCATGAACCGCTGCCTGTAACAATGGAAGGAGGGATGGAGGAAGCAAAGAAGAAGAATTAGTCATCATTACATCATTATACCACAATGAAGTCAATCTAGGTTTGACATCTTTGTTGATTTTGATTAATAAAGATAAAAAACATTAGACATTAACTAGCAGAGAATAGTGGGGCAAAGACTGGTATTGGGGCTACATCCTCTTAAAGTCTAAAGAGGGATCAGGATTGTAAGCAGACATGGGGAAATGGAAAGATGGTGGATTCAAGATTTTGGCCTTGGGCAAATTTGAGAAATTCAACGGAATGGGACACAAAGTCATGCAAGGCTGGAGTATCAAAAAGTTATGCAACGACTAATTCATGATGTCGACTTCTAGAAGTCCCTCTTTCTCTGAGTATGGCATTAGTATAAAAAATGAGGAATAGATGAAATAAGGCTTTAAAAAAGAAAGGAACAAATGAAGGTTGTGAAAGACGACGATGACGAGAATGTCTTTGAAAACCACTGCTTCCTATACCAACAATGGAAGGAATAATAGATGAAGGGATCAGAATAGCATCAAAGGCACGAATGAATACATAAAGGATGGTGTTTTAGGAGAGAATGGATTGGATTGGAATTGCCTTCTTATGTTGTACGTCATTGACAAAATAATGGCCACTGAGCTAAAAGAGGTCTACGTCTTGGTTTGACATCATTTGCCACTCATTACCACAGACTTCCCCTACGGCTTTTGTACCGTAGTTTACATTCATACACTAACATCAGCTCTGACATTTGGAGGCTAACATTAGCTACCAACTCTTAGAGCTTGTTAGGTTGCCCTTGAGCAGAGCACTTAACTTTAAACTGGTCCAGCAGCAGAGGACTGTGGCTGTACAGGGAAACTCCCAGCAGTAAATGTGAAAATCTGTAAATATGACTGAAGGAATTGCACCTAACCACGCACTATTGACTCTGCGGTGGTCATTAGAAACACATTATCAGACTAAGACAATGGCCACTTTTAGCCTGTTGTCCATTGTTTGTACATTAGGATTGTCTGAAAATGGAATGTTTATTTTGTTTCTTGCCATATGCTAGTATTCTTTACAAGTCTTAAGGAACAGATTCATCAGTAGAAAACAATTGCTTGATTCTTATTCTGATTGTCTGAATGATTGATTTATTTGGTTGATTGACGCGGTAACTTGATGAGCAGCATCTATGCTTGGTTTGAGTGTTAATATATTTTTCCTGATTTGTCGCAAGGAGAAAAAAAAGTCTATAAATCTATCATATATATTTGTGAGAATACCTTTAATAATATCATGTAAAATGCTCAAATTAACAAACATATTTGGAATCTGTAACATTTTTACACACTTGTTTCTGCTCGCTGTCTCGGTAATGAAAAACAGGAGGCCGGGGAGGAAATTCTAGAATGTTTCGATTCATTCCTCAACATTGCCAAGGATTCTAGAATGCTTGAAGAGTTCCGAGAAGTGCTGTCGCTGGCTTGTACAATTCCACATGTTCTGTCATCACCCATATAGCAATGCCTCAGTGTTCTAGAAGCATGCCTCTGTAATATGTGATTGTTGACATCAAATATACCGCATTTCAGCTGTTAGCTCCCATTTTACAAACAGCTCACCAACTCCTAAGAATATTTACAGTAATGGACATGAGACAAATGTGACATTGCAAAGCATTTACAAATTACTGTTGGAAAAGTGCTATGTGATAGTGATAATCATACTAAGCATTTACATTAATTATTAAAAAGGCAAGAAAAGCATTTAAGTTACTCACATCAGCATTCAGTTGGACAGTTTTAGCCTTTATTATTAATATACAGAGAACATCTTTGTTGACTAATAGTTTGTGGTGGACATGATGTCTATCAGTCTATTTATTGAAGCAGGAAGAAAAAATAATAACAGAAATATACTTGTCACATGTTCACAACTGATTTAGTAAACTTAAGTTATTGCTTCTATTTATTTATTTATTTATTTATTTAATCATCATTCAATCTTTCTATCTTGCCATTCGATTGTGTTCCACCATGTGCATTGAAACTCTTAAGTGCCCATTATATTTCTTCTTTTTGTACATTTTGTCTGTTATGTTGAATCAAAATATGATTGTTGGTATTTGATACGTTTTATATTGACTGTTATGAGTGGACAAATCAGCGTTTAAAGTTTTATTCTGTTATTGTTTTGTCAAATGAAAGTTGCTGTGTGGGAAAATAACATCAAGCTAGCCAGTTAGCAAAAACAGTTTGTTAGCTTTGCATTTCTGATGTAGGTCCAGGTCCGGACCTTTATTTTGAAGTGTTAACACAACTTGTTGTAAGCTAACTCAATAGTTTTTGGTTATTTGTAGCCATTGGTGTCAATGCTGAATGCTAACAATGGTAGCCGTCTCTTTTACAGATAGCTAAGACATAAAATAGGAATAATAGATTAAAGTTGTCCCAAAATGTAGTTTATGTTGTCTGTTCAAGAATCTGTAAGAAGTACGTTTTCTGACTTTGTTTAAGCGCCCAATAGAGCTGCTAAATCAATATCAACCAAGAGCTGGGAGAAGATTTTTGAATTTGTTGGCACTATTGATTGTTTCAACAAAATCAGGTTGTGTTTCTTTAAATAATCTGGGCCTTTTTCAGCTGGAGAATCAGCCTTAAGTAATACATGAATGTTGTTTGGAAGTTGACATGATGGAAATGCCTTCTCAGATCTCTGATCTTGATTTGGAATTTGTTGCAAACATAAGTAAGTTAGCTAATAACCATTTCAAATAGTTCATTTGTAGACTACAACTCCATTTGAGGGAGTTTTTGTTCTGAAATCAGGAAAAAAACAAAAAAAAACAATGGGAAACTACATTTGTCAATGATGTAGCTTGGGTGTCTATCAGTGTTAGTTTGCGCCATGACATGAACAACATTGTACATCAATTTATTAATTTTTTTCCCCTCAAGTGGATATGTAGTGTGTCACTTGCCTGCTCTTTCTCTCTCTCTCTGTATTTACTATACGTTATGTCTGTTCACAGTATGGACTGTCTCTTTAACATCCACACACACTCAACACTAAAATAAAGCATTGATTCCTAAGTGGCAGCCATTTGTTGTGGTTTGCTTTTGTGAGAATGTTGCTTATTGAAAGATCTCAATGTGTTTTGATGACATTTGTATACATGCATAAGTGGCTTTGAGAACTGCCATACTGGATTTGTCATATCTACAAGCAGCATTCACTTCGACAAAGTCAACAAATAATGCCTGCACACAATCCTCCCAACCCCCACCTCTGCAGCACGCGGTAAGGTAACGTTACAATTTATTTGTAATATATGATAATAAGATAAGATCCTTTATTGATTAATTCATGTTTTGCATATTATACGTACAGACAAATAGACAAACTTGAAGAAAATGAATAATTAAAAGAAGCAACCAGACAAAATTAAAATAGCAGTATGCATATAGTACTCAAAACTAGTGTCTAATACTGTTGGCAAAGTGACAGTGGTGTGATTAGCATCAACATATACAATATTTAAGAGTAATACCATCAGCTATAACAGTGTACAGGAGAATATTATATCATTATGTGATTATACTTAGAGTTGTTATTAATAATTAATTAATAATAAACATATCTGTGGCTTCCGTTGCTGTCGTTCAGTCTGATGACAGCAGGCACAGATGACAAATCAGCAGTTGCTGATTCTGTTGGCTGAATGAATTGCCACAGCTCATTATGGAGAGGTTAAGAGGGCTTATCGAGGATGGAACATGCAAATAAGTTCTGTTTATTTTCCACATACATATATGACACACACCTATGTCAACGATATACAACAATGTTCTGATAGGACAGCAGCGTATGGTTGGTGAACTGTAACTGTGAGGCACAGAGCACCTTTATACTCAGGTTTCTTTCTACAAATGTTCTGCACTTTAAGTTATAAGTTGTAAGTTATATGTTATATTTTAGTTATATTTTAAATTGATTATTTTTTAAATTATTATGTTCTTACTGTTCTACTTGTGTGTTACCTCAGGGAGTAGGACAAAATAAGATTTTCATTGTGTGTACTAGCCTTTTATATTAGGCTATGTTTTCCTTTGGATTCGAAAATCTAACATTGTACTTGTAGGTATTTCGTAATTTGGGTTTTTAATTAACATAAACACATTTTACACACAGTAAAATATGATTTTATTTTATTTTCATTGTCATTCATTTTCATAGTCCAGTGTGCCTTTGTGAAAAACAACCCTATGTTCAGAAAATAAAGATAACAAAGAGATATAAGCTTTGTATCCGGTAGGCTATATTTAATCATTTGAAAAGCATGTATGAGATCTGTAAATCTGGGATTATTTCAGTTATTACTTATTAAGAAGTAATGTAAATCAACATTAAATATGTCCATTGTCCTCCTCCTGTGTCTCCAGGCTCATTGATTTAATATACCTGTGTGGGATGAATAAAGGTGGGAGCATTACTGTGGACCTTTTGCATATTGCAAACGTGAAGTATAATTTCGGATACTTTTATTGTAAATTGACCCTTCCTAAGCCCCGCCCTTTTTCTGTGTTTCAAAAACAGTAGAGAAAGCCTCGGTCAGAACCTCAGTCAACTATCTCCTTTCCTCGACTTAGATATGCTATGTGCTAGGCTAATCTATGTTGAAAAGACAACCACATTTAGAAGATGGTTAAAAGATAAAAATCACACATAGCTGCATCATAAGTTAGCTAATGTTTGCTAAACACTAGCTAATCTACATCAATCGTTAGCTGGCTAGTTGGCTGGTTAGTTAGCTAGTTAGCCAGTTTTTGGTCACAGAACAAAACACTATCTAACTAGCTAACTAATCTCTATTAATTGTTAGCTATGTAGTTATATCTTATAGCTAATTTTAGCAAAATGGACGCTTTACTATATGTTACTTATGTCTTTCAACCATCTTCAAAATTTTATGAGCCTAGTACATAGCATATGGCCGATGTTCTAAAAAGGACGGGACGTGTTTTTAATCACAAATATTCACTGCCAATAAAACTAATAAAACCCCCTTATCACTGGGTATCTTCCCGGCATCATGTATGAGCATCTTATGTTTGCATGATCTTGTACAACTAAAAGCGCATTAAAAAACACACATTTACAAATAAACATTGTGAAATTCTGTCATGGAAAACAGTGATATTACATTACATATACAGTAATATTGTTCACAATTAAATCAATCTAAAACACAAGATAAGTTGATTAAGTGTAATGGGTGCCTTCAATAGGCTACATCAACCCATTAAGATGAATATTTGACTGGATTCAAATTACTTAGGAGCAAAGAGGTGTGTATTCAAATCTGATAGTATCATTCAGCCGAGACAACACCTGTTTCCTCTGTGAGTGTGAGCCTGTATTGCTATCTATGTGAGCACCAGAGACTGCTCATTGTGGACATGTCTGCATTGTGAGGTCAATTTGGCAGGTCCACACTGGTTAAAGGACTTTTATAAGTTTAAGGCTGGGTTACGATTATAATTAGGTTTAGGTTTGGGAAAGGTCTTTGGGGATATATATTTTAAAAAGTCAGGCTTGACATTTAATCACCATAAAAATATACTCCAGCAAATATATATAATATTTTAGAAATTCCCCTGAAAGTCTTACCAACCACCCACAACACACTTGAAATCACCCAGAACAGGTGACTATTAACAGATACAACAAATAAAAACACAATAAAATACTATACAATAAAGCTATAACATACATAACAATAAAATTTAATTTACTATCTTTCCAACATCTTAAAAGAGCACTCTACTGATTTTTTTTTACTCACATAACATTGTAACAAGTTATATAACAGGTCTGAAAAACTTCAAACTCCCAGATTAACAAACGTGCTGACAGTTTGAGAGGGGTCAGAGCACCTGATTAATTGCCCAATCAAAAACAATCAACTGGCTATTAGACAACCAGATGAATTCTGGCATGTCAGACATCTTGGTCAAGATCGATAACAAAATGAACTTATTTTAATATCACTGTGCTGTGATAGAAAAGAACTTGGCTGCAGGACAGACCATATTGTAGAAAAGCCGATCAAAAGGTGTCGTTAAAGTTAACACAATGTAAACAATTAATAAAAATGCCCGGCTTCAGCAGCCACTCTTGCCATCACCTACCAAAAACCCACGCTACTTCCCATGGAGGCTTTTTGACTGGGGTGGCATAAGTGTGACACTGACTTATGCAGGGGTGGCATGAAGTATGTGTATCAGCTTTCCAGTCATTCCCAATTGATGCAATTCCAATACAATTTAGGACCCCAGTATGCAGAAATTCTGCATGGTCTTTGCCCAAAACTGCATGGGATTAGCATGAAGTGGGTTTCCATTCAGATTTCTTGAGTTCAGAGGTCAAGGGATCCTTTTGAAATCCACCAGTGCCCTTCTGGACACGCCCCTTCTAACTGCAACAACAGTGCAACCACTTTGTAGCCACCCAAAAACATCCCAGAAACCATCTGAACAACCGATGCGCCATACCAACTACAAAGAATACCATAGCAACCGTCCTTGTTCCACTCTCGCCATGCATCCAAATTGCATCTGGATTTTTGCGAAAAGTTGCAGCATTTAAATGCAGCCATTTTGACCCTCAATAACACAAAAACAAATCTATATTCTGAATCTCATATGTTATCCAATTATTAAAATGTCTGATAATGTCTGATATATTTCCCAAATCCAGTCCATGTATTTACTGGTTGTTTTATCAGAAACAAGACAATTTCCCTGCCCTGTGTAGATACAGCACAAATAACACCAAACTGCAGGGCAGATTAAAAAAGCATACAAACGTCATCACCAAACAGCCATCTCTATCGCTTAGCAGTGATGAGTTGTCTATAGCAATGCAAACAACATACCCAACTAACCACAACCACAGCACTCCTGTTATGGCTGTGATGGTTTGGAAAGCTCTCTGCTTTGTTGGGTCAACTCGCTCCTTTTTCCCACTTCCTTCCCCTGGCCCTGGACGAATCAGAGCACAGACTGTAGAAAGGCTGCAAAAAGATACAACTATTAAGGAGAAGACCAAAGTACAGAAGAAAGGGACGGTGGGGAAGGAAGTAATGTACCCAGTGGCAAAACCCATCATTACAAAGCTCAGCAGCCAAACACACGCAATGCTGATGTGTCTGATCCAGACCCCACGTGTATTTTTCAGCTGAAGATAGATGATGGGGTGAACAACAGCCAGGTATCGCTCTACACAGGTCAGAGCGTGAAGAAAGGTCTCTCCATAGAAAACAAATGATGTTGTATAGATTCCTGCCATTGTCATTTCCCCAAAGTCAGCATATCTGCCATAAAAGTAGCAGAAGCACCCCAAGATCCAGATCATCTGCATGGCAGCCATGTGGTAGGTGAAGATATCGGAGTGGCTTATTGTAAAGGAGCGCTGCTGTCGCCATTGTTGTTGACCAAAGTAGAAGACGAGGGTGCAGAGAGGGAGGAGGAGGACAATTTTAAAGGCAGTAATGGCGCAGTCAATGTCTGTGACAAATGTGTAGTTGGAGCAGTAGTAGAGTAGAACATTGCTGGAATTATCTGACATATCTGTATGTAGTCGTATGCCTGAGGGGAAAAAGAAATTAAAGTTAGACAGGAGGCACAGAGAAAGGGAAAAGAGAGACATTGAGACACTAGTTATATTTCATGCTGATTCTGGAAGTATTCTTCCCCACTGGTAGCTCCCATTTGATCTATACAATGCTTCCTTAACATAGAACAATGGTCCAAGCTACCTTCCACTTCTTCAGATAGATGGTCCTAAATATTACACACTGGACCTTTAATGCTGAGTGACTGGCTTATAGGTAGTGTCTCTGGTTTTCTGAATATATGGCTTGTACAATTGCAAAGAACCAGATATTTTCTAACACAGTTGTTCATCTTTTATACTTATGATTCAACTTCAGAGTTTCAGGTACAGCATATGTTTGTGAAAGCTCCACCTATTACTCAGGGCACGCAGAATAACTCACAGAAGAGCTTTTTCCTCTGTGGTATGCGTATGCTTATCCCTACAACCTACCTAAATGAAAACAAATGTACTATTATCAATTGCAATCAGTATTTCAAGGACTTAAATTTTTTGGCTGCCAGACTGCTTTGATGGTAGAGAATCACCAAATCTTTAAGGTAACAGTTATTCTTTGTCCAATGTACCTGGATTATTTTTTACAACAGGGCATTCTTTTTGAAAATTAGTATAGTGACAGGAACAGAGTGTCACCCACTGATTGCTTGAGTTCTCAAAATGCACCAATCTGCAACTTCTAATAACGAGGCATTTAAGGGTTAAATCAGCACCCAAATGAAACATCACAAATAATATTTCATAATAATAAATTTAAGGTTTAACAATCATCTACCCAACCCAGTAAAAGATGTCTTCAAGACAAGAACTTTGATTTTTTATTCCCTTAAGTTTAACACAAATATCTGTATTTTCTGCTCTGTTTACATGTACACATTCAAAACAGGCTTGCTACTTAACTTTGAATGCACTTGAGGGGAATTATCAATTTATTTAGTTAATTTCAAAATTTTTCACATTTACTTAAGTAAATAAGTTCGATCAGTATTTCTACTTCCACCGGAGTCTTTTTGAATAATCCTAAATCTGTACTTCTACTTGAGTAAAGTGGGTGTGCATTATCACCTGTGTCACTTAAATAGTCCCAATATTGTTGCTGGTGTTTAGACATTTAACTTAAATTAAGCAGGGTCTAAATTAGATAGCAGGTCTTGTTTTACTCAGCTTGGTGTAGCACATGTTTTTGACAATAATAATCAGGTCCAAATAAGAGGTGGGCTGGAAAACACAAACTTTGGAAACATGATATATTGTGATAGTTTCAAACTGGAAAACCTAACAAGTGTGGAAATAAACAAGACCAACTTATTTGTGGAAAATGGGACATTAGGAAACTAATTTTAGAAATATTAACTAATATTAATAATATTAACATCTTTTTTAAAGAACACCCACCTTGTTAGTGTTTGTTTCCGATTGTCTGCGTCTCCAAACTCACTGACTGCTGACGCCAAATAGACTATGCATAAGTATGCTGGTGATGCTCATATGTCAGACAGCAGCAGGATTGTGGGTTCTTTGCATGATGTACAAATACACAAATTCAAATTATATTCCCATATCTGTAGTTATACTTCAGTCCATCCTATCTGAGATGATGCAAAGGACCTGCAAAGAAAGACAGGTGTTTTATCTATCAGTGATTCCCAACATGGGTGTTCACGAGGCCTTCTAGATTTTAAGGTGTGTCAGCAAACATACACAGTAGGCCTATATCTCAGCATTTGGTTCAGTGAAGAAAAGTAAATGTCCAAGAGTACAACATCAGGGACATGAAAAAACTTTGTCAAAAAAGAAACCTATTCAAATTTATAAAATAATAAAAAAAATACATAATACAGACAGTATACACTTCTCTTTTTTGACAGTTCTCTTTAATTGACAATCACATATACATGAATATAGGGGATACATTTTTTTAAATAATTTTACATTCTTTATCTTAAACTTAATCTTAAATGTAACATGTTAAGTTCAATCAAATAAAAAATCTGAAAATCGAAAAACAATAAAATAAGAAAAAGTAAAATATATGAAACAAATAACAAAATAGAATCTGTGTAAGATGTTTTCCTTATCCCTCTACAGTGCAGAGTGTAATTTAAATGTTTACATACTTTTTTTCCTCTAAAATGTATTTTACTATGTTATTTAATCAGATTAGATCACAGTTTATTCCCCTAAAAGACGTAATCTTAAATCGCACAGTTAGATTTAATTTAATTTGTGATTCACAATGCTCTAATGAAATCTTCATCCTTAATCAGTGTTTATAGCCTGGTAGTTTTCCTGCTCTGTGTAGAAACAGCAGAGGTAACACCAGACTGCCGGGCAAAGTCAACCACAATAAAGATGACCCCATTACACACACGATGTCGGTCAGCTTTGAAGTGTTCAACTTTTCGCTAACCAGGATTCCCACAAACCTCAATGACAGTGCTCCCATTATGGCCGTGATCGTGTGGAAAGCCCTCTGCTTTGTTTGGTCAACACGCTCTCTGCTGCCCACTTCCCCTGGCACTGGACGAATCAGAACACAGAGAACAGAGAGGCTGCAGAAAGCGACGACAATTAAAGAAAAGACCAAGAAGCAGGAAGCTGCATAGTTAGGGAAAGATTTGCTTAACACTTTGGACAGAACCAGTGATCCAAAGCAAAGTAACCAAACACACCCAATGCTGACATTTCTGATCCTGACCCCGCCCACTTGTCTGAGCCCCAGGTAGGTGACGGGGTGAGCAACAGCCAGGTAGCGCTCCACACAGGTGAGGAGGTGAAACAGAGTCTGTCCGGGTGAGGTGATGTAGAAGATGTCCATCCCCACCAATTCTATACTTTGAATATCTGTTAAGGCCCCATAACAGTAAAAGCAACACCCCAAGATACTGATCACCTCCAGGATGACCACGTTGTAGGTGAAGATGTCAGAGTGGCTCGTCCTCGCTGCTGCTGAACCAGAGCCCTGTCCCCATCGTCGGTAGCCCATGTAAAGGACGAGGATGAAGAGCGGCAGAAGGAACACATTGGTGACGGAGAAGGCTGTGAAGATGAAAATGCTAGGTCTGGATTCTGAGCAAACGTTGAGCAACAGGTGGAGGGCAGAATCAGAGGAGTTGAAGGAGGAGTTGGCTGACATCTCCATGAGTCTGCAGGCCTAAAGATGTAGAGAAAGAATACACATTTGTGTCAATGTGAGATTGTGGAATGGCATTTGTAATAAGTAGGGCTGTCCCCGAGAAAATATTTTTTAGTTTGAATGTGACAACTTTATGGTTGTTTGATTATATTTTGTTGTTGTTAAGGTTTCCATCAATTCTGGTAAGAATTTTTCACAAAAACAGTCGAATATCAGATGCAAAAGTGTGTTTTAAAGATTAACAAAAGATTTTCCTAGTTGATTAGTAGTTAGTCGTCAAATGTTAATGATATTATTTGAATGATTGAAATATATAGATTTTAACAGACAATAACTGAAAAAAGCAGTAATGATTCTGAATTTAGAATAACTGGCAAGGAGGCCAAACATTTAGTTAATTTATTTTACAGTATAATATCACAGAAGTCTTACTGTTGAAAAAACTGAATAAATAACCTCCAGATTCACGAAAGCAAATACTGACAGACTTTTGATTTATACTGTTACGTACAAATGAACTCACTCCTCTCCTCCAACAGAACGTGCCGTGTATCCAGCCCTCCAAAGGACTGAGACTGTATTCGTTCCCGGTGTCAGCCCGGCTCTGTTGCCCCACTCTGGCTAAACTTCCAGCCTCACTCACCAGCAGTCGAAAGCTTGGGGTGTACAAAAAAATCTCCCCTGCTAATTTAAGTTTGCAATCTGGGCACAGTCAGCTGATAGATAATACAATTTATCTTTCTTCTTTGTTTGTCTTTTCTATTAAAAGACTAAACACCCTCTCACGTACAAAAAATGTAAACAAATCCAGAACCCACATATTTAGGATTTAAAATATCCTATCAAACTATACATGAAGCTGTTATTTTATTGAAAAATATGTTTGTCTGAACATTAATTATTATATCGCTCTCACCTTGCCAGCAATGTTTTCTGATTGTTCTTCTCCAATGCGCCAATCCTCTAATCCACACCAACTGCACTTAACTGATGTCTGTTTGATACTTCAATACTTGTGTGTAAGGGTTTTTTCAATGTGTCACGATGATGGATGACAAGATTTTGCATATTGCAATATCAATGAATGATTTAAATTATATAGTGTGCTGTGACCCTGTGCTTGCTCCATCTGTAACCTCAGCAGTCAGCATTTTCATAGTGGCCAAAGATTCCTACACCCAAAGGATTTCTATAAAATCCAGACCAGGCCTCTTATTGGGACCTGCTTTTATTTGTCAAAACATGTAGCTACACCAAGCTAGTAAACGAGACCTGCTTCTAATTGGGACCCTGCTTTTAATTTAAGTTTAAAGGTCTAAACACCAGCAACAATTTGGCAAGTATTTACTTATTGGAGATGATTAAAATAAAATATTAGAATGCAGTTTATGTAACTTCACAGGTCACAAACCATTTTAGTGGTTTTATGCTCCTGAATTTACATCATTAGTCTTTTAACAAATAAAAAACGATATTAACTGACAGTCTCTAGATAAACTTTCTAAATGACACTGGCATGTTCACAGAGCCAAACTGAGAAAACACAGGTGTTCTGATTTGAATAAGCAGCAGACTGAGTTCACGGGTCATTTGAATCCTGTCAAACACTAAATGAAGCATAAGCTTGTCTCTGCATGTGCATCTTATTACTTGGTAACACTAGGAATATAGATGTGATCACTTTCTGTGTCAGTGACCCTGGTTTCGCAGATTCACTGACATATTTTACATTTTCACAATGAAGAAAAGCATTCAGAAGTATGATTGCAAATACATAAATACAACCTTTTAAATGAAAGATGAGAATGTATCTTCATATTTTGTGTAGCTCATTCCATTTGTACACAGCATAGTATTTAAATCGGGTATCCTTTCCAGGATGTGTGCGGCTTGGAAATTGTTAATTTAAGGCTGACATTTATATGGGTTGATTAGAAACTGCTATATTTATTAGAAAACTTTGCAGAAAAGCCTCAGAATTGAGTTTCAATGAGCTGATGATTATCCATAAAATCTGCCATTAGCCTTTGAGCAAGGTGCTGGATCATATTATCAGCACTGGCGTTCTGCATCCGACCCTGCGCTCTGACCTCGCTGCGATTAAATAATGAGACAGCAACAATTTCTATTCTGCCCTAGTAAATGAGTGATGATGTTTTTTTCCATATGCCCACAACCACTGTTTGCATAAACACATGATGTGTGTGCTAATAGTACATTATACAAAAAAATCCCCACACATCAGTCAATGACTTTGAAGACACCGGAGAAGGATATATATATATATATATATATTAAAGATAAAAAATTTACAGTTAATTAATGTGCAAAAGT
>NW_023339984.1:17865203-17867467 GCF_004916995.1 Morone saxatilis | reverse complement strand
TACTCTTAAGAAAAATAATTCACCCCCCCCCCAACATGGTACACTGTAATTCGATGTTATTTTAACAAAAAAGATTACATCAAAAATTAGGAAGACTCTTGATAAGATTCTTGATGAAGCAGTTTTTACTAGTAATTTTAAGTGACTCGTGTTTTAAGTGTAATATGTCTTTAAGTTACAGAAACATTCCTCCTTAAGTACTAGGTATTTTGTTTTCATAGTACAAATAATAATTACAAAGATAAGTCAATGTCACAATTACTAAAAGATCAAGGATGTTTTTTTAACTTAATTTTTTTAAAATGAATTTAAATGTAGTTCATTTTACTTTTATATTTTCAATCAAATCATTTTCAACAATTATTTGATTTAAATAAAACCTTTTTCAGTGTTTTACAGTGGAGCATCACATGGTTGGCACCAATGGATGCATCAGTTAGTGAGTCAGTGAGTTTAATTTGATACCTGTGACTTCACTCGAGCTTTAAAACGGAGCAGACATATTCTCAGTAGAGAATTTTCCTACTTGTGACTTAAGAACGGATCGATTTGTGAGAGGTGTTATTGGTGGTTTCGCTACATCTGCAAACAACCCGTCTGATCGGTACGGTGCATGTGGATTTCAACAGAAAAACTCAACAACAAAGATCAGAAAGAAAGGCTCTCTCGTTACCTACTTCCATACACTGCTGGGCCTCTCAGAGGTAGTGCAGTAAGGATATGTTAAATAGGCCGGTTGTACAGACATTCATTGTGCCCAGAACGGGAAATCTAAAGACTCTGACGTCTCCAAGGCTATTGGACAGACTGACTTTGCATCTCAAAATTAAATCTTTCCAATTTTATTTCATTTACATCTCCATCAGCCTCAGCTGTATTTTGTGTTTACTGCTAATTAGCAAATGTGTACTAACTTGCTAAACTAAAGAAAGTGAATCCTTACGTGCTTAACAACAGCATGTTAACATTATCATTGTGAGCATTTTAGCGTTGCTCCACTGTAAATCAAATTTTCCTTTCATCTCTGTTTCTCTCCTCTACAGGCCTCTACTGTTTGAGAATGTCAGCCAACTTCTCCACCAATCAAACCCTTCCATCTCAGTCGTTTTTGAATATACAGCTGGCCTTAAACGTAACCAATATTATCCTCCTCGCCCCTCTCTCCATCTCTGTCCTCATTTTGGGATTCCAGCAGTGGAAACGTTCAGTTTCCTCAGCAGCAGTTATGAGTTTCTCTGATTTCTTCACCTATAACATGGCTATCATGGAGCTGATTGGAGTTTCAGGGTATACCATTGCCATTTGTGCCAGCTACGCCAATCTACCTACGATGAGCTTAGTGGGGACCTACATTGCAGTTTTCCCCTGGTCTGGACAAATGTATTTTCCCATCCTGACCTGTGTAGAGCGCTATGTGGCTGTTGTTCACCCCATCGCATACCTGCGACTGAGACAGGTGGGCGGTGTCTGCATTCGAAACATCAGCACCGGGCTTGTTTGGCTACAGTGCTTCGCAGGAGTTATTTTTATGGTGGTGATGCTCAAATACCCTAACTACATCCTTATACCAAGTTGCATCCAATTTGCCTTGATGGTTATTGCTCTGATTTTCTGCAGCCTTTCTGTTCTCCGTGTTCTGACTCGCCCACGGCCAGGGGAGGCAGGCAGGAATGGGGTGGGAGTTGACAAATCAAAGCAGAGGGCTTTTAACACCATCATAATCATAATGGGAGTGTTGCTGTTTAGGTTTGGAGGGAATCTGCTTTGCAATGTGGTGTATTCCTTACCAACAGTGAGCAACAGGGTTCAGTATTTGGCTTTGATAGCAGGAGGTTGGATCAATCTGCCCAGCAGTCTGGTGTTACCTCTGCTGTTTCTACACCGAGCACGAAAACTACCAGGCAGGAAACACAACACTGAGTCAGGATGAGGCTTGGACCGCCATGTTTGTACAGCTATAGCTTAGAACAGACTAACCAAACACTGGCTGTGGATAAGGCCTTCCATGTTGTTTTTGCAAGTTTTGCAGCAACTGTAGTTTCTACAACACACTTCACAGACGTGAGCTAGATGCTACTAAATCCTACACACTGGTCCTTTAAATGTCACTCATCGTTGGCAAGACAAAACATAGCGACTGACAAAAACACGAGCTCTGTGTGAGGGTTGATGAGACATTATACATGTTGTTTGACATGTGCTCTTCTCATAGCATTGTGTCATGTGGGTAGAAACACACATTCCTTAGCATTTTCTTTTGCCAG
>NW_023339984.1:17859919-17865187 GCF_004916995.1 Morone saxatilis | reverse complement strand
AACATTTTCAGCTACATTGCGCTTTTTCAAGGTACCATCTGAAGGCAGTGTAGCTGAAAATGTTTGTGTGTGTCCTGAAAATTAGAAATATACCTTTTTTACGACAGCCATTTTGACATATATAGGGTAAATACATTAAGGTTCTGTTCCATACAGGTCAAACAGAGTGAGGGTACTGCTATTATGCATGCTCACTCATTAAAAGGCTCTAATACACAACATGGAACTCAACCTTCATTAGTATTATTGGTAACACTTGTGTTTGCCCTACTATTTCATGTCAAAAAATGGTTGCTTTGAAAAAGGTCTTTTAGGTGTTCGAGTGGTATCCCATTCAAAGCTCACCTTAAGAGAGTGAAAAATAATATCATTAAGAGGAGATAAACCCCAAAAGTGTACAACATTTCAAGAAAGAAACGTGCAAGATAACAGCTGCTTGTACGGAGCCCCTAACGTATGGTGGCCCTGAACGCTGTGACTTAAGAAATGGGAAGATTATATCTTAGAAATACCAGATCTATATCTCTGGATAAATAATGCTGTAATCAATACCTGTATGTTTACCTTTAATATCTTATATTATCCTAAGTGCCTTTGGTGTGTATTTTTATATATAATCTGTTTCAATATTTAGTTTTTTTTGCCCTTTCTTCCTTACTGTGTCTATTATTATAATTATTATAATTATTATAATTATTATTATTATTGTTATTATTATTATTATCATCATAATTTATTTATTTGACATTAATTATTGTTTTCAGAATTGTACAGAGCTTTTTCTGTATATTGTGCTTTTCTATATGTGTATGTGTATTTATACCCTGTGCAGCACTTTGTAACATTGTTTTAAAATGTCCTATCTTTATCTTTAGACAGCAATTGTTTGTATTCATGGTCATCATGAAGAATTTCCACCAAAATGCTGTCACTCCCACTCTGCATTTAATTAATATTAATAAACACACCCGTCTTTGCAGGTCATTTGAATCATGTCTCCCTTGTGTTCTCCAGTACTATAACTCAAGTAAAAATCAGACTCAACAACTTGTATTGTAGTAATATTTGACCAGGAGTATGTATAATTTGACTCAAGTAATGGAGTTGTAAACCACCTCTGCTTATTTGACTAACACAGTAAGGCTCAAACACACCTGGCGGAACACACTGCTGTCTTTATTTCATTTGAATAATCACCTGTCTTTGTTAGCAGGTCATTTGAATCCCATCAAACAAGAGGGACAAAATAAATGAGTGTATGGGTATGGGGTCATTTTAACACCACGAGTGAGGTCAATATAAAAGATCAAAATTGTGAATTGTAAATCTAATTCAATAACCAATCTCACTGATGTTAACACTGAATCCCCAAATCTAATCAATCATTCAAATACCCTCGAGTCACCAAGAGTGACACTTATTAGCAGCCGATCCTGCAATCTGACCTTCTGATGGAAAATTATGTAAATGCCAAATCCATCTTTAGTTTGACAACATGCAAAACCCCCCACAGCCCTGCAGATGTCAATGCAGAAAGCAGTGAGTTTAGACGTGCAGGAGACTGATCAGAAACCTGACCAGGTGGGTGTCTTTTAATTACACAATGGTTTGTAGTTACTACTTTTTAAATGTGTGCTTTACCATGACTGTTATCCAAAATTGTGTCCACATTTATGAAAACGACCTCTTTGCGTTTTAACTGGTTATCGACTTGAGTTGTTGACAAATGAGACCACCACGATTAAAACTCTGTATACTCGACCAACTGTAGTCCATCCAGTGTTTTTTTCTTGAATTAACTTTACTCAGATCTTGGTTTTTTGAAGGTCAATACAGGAGTTTTTGATTTACTGTAACAGTACTCTAATAAAGTGAACATGTATTACATTTTGTTATTACATAGCATGAAACCTTTGTGCTATTACACAACATGAATGTCTCTGTACCATTTTCCATGAACATTTTCTTGTTTTAAAGAGAGACTGAGCACATCTGTTTTTTTTCTGTCCACAGCATATATGTTGCTTAGCTTCCAACCTTGTACTTGTCCACACAGGAGGCATGCTGACCGCCATCTACAATGGGTAATACACTGACTATGAATAAGCACCTCAATCACCCAGACTATCACCTTAACTTCCATTCGGGACATTTAAGCTGGCAGGTTGTTGAACTTCTGTTGTCAGCTAGGTGTTATTATGTTTTGCAGACTTTCATGTATACTTATATCTGCTGCTACTATAGCCAAAAACCATAAATACAGACTTCTGAATCATGTGGCGTTTTAATTTTGAATCACTTTAATCATATTTGAAATGAAAGTGCCTAGTAAACATATTGCATCAGTTAATTTATTTTTGATCCACTTTTCTCCATTTTCTCTATAAAAGGAATACCACACAAACCGATAACTCCTCCCTCGATATTTTGTACCACTGTACTGACTCCAGCACCGGACTTTTCATCTCCATTTCTTTCATTGTCACCAAAGCCTTCCTCCTCCTCCCTCTTTCCGCACTCGTCTTCTACCTGGGCTACCAGCGATGGCGGCAGCAGCGCTCCTTTGCAACAATGAGCCACTCCGACGTCTTTACCTACCACATGGTTGCTGTGGAGCTGATAAATGTTTTCGGGAGTGCAGTCTACTTCTGTGGCATGTACGCTGGTCTGACAGAGGTGCTAATGTTCGGGATTTATACGTCTTCCTGTGTTCTCCCTGGACAGTTGTCCTTTCACATCCTCACCTGTGTGGAGCGATACCTGGCTGTTGTTCACCCCGTCACCTACATGGGGCTGAGACAGTCAGGTGGGGTCAAGATCAGAAATATCAGCACTGTATGTGTTTGGCTGCTGTGCTTTGGATACATTTGCGTGATAGCGCTGAGCATGCCTGTGGCTATTGTTACCTTAAATATCTGCTTATTAGTCTTCTCTCTAATTGCCATTTCTTTCTGCAGCCTTCGTGTTCTCTGTGCTCTGATTCGTCCGGGGCCAGGGGACGTGGGCGGGGACAGGGAGAGGGTTGATCAATCAAAGCAGAGGGCTTTTCACACTATTACTGCCATACTGGGAGCGCTCTGGGTGTGGTTTGCAGCGTTCCTTATTTGTATTGCTCTGGACAACTCCAAACTGCTGAGTCACGTTGGCGGCTGTGTGGTGCTGATATCTGCTCTCTGGTTCAGTCTGCCCAGCAATTTGGTCTTACCTCTGCTGTTTCTACACAGAGCAGGGAAACTGCTCTGCTGCCATTAGAGACCACTGTGACCCCTGCACAGGATTTGAAAAAATTTAAACTAGAAAACATTAAGAAATGACATTTAAGAAGAAACATTTAAATTAGAAGTTGTAAATGATTGACTTGTGAACACAATTTAGTGATGTTTGCTCTTGAAATAATAAGTTATATGCACAATTTAGTAGTGGTACCATCCACCTTATTTGACCAATTACACCATACATTTGTTGTAGTTAGGAAAATATAGAATTTCTTTACTATACAATATATAGAGATGGGAATTCTGTAAGTACAAACTTCATATGTAAGCAAATGTAAAATGATGTATTAACTCTTGCACTCTTGAAATAAAATATTGAAAAAAAATCAAAACATTTTGTATACATGCATTTGAAGTGAACAGATGACTTGACCTCCTGCTGGATGATCAATGTAAAAGGAACATTTGCCTGCCTCCATCTACAGTATTAAGTGACACAAAATCCATCAGTAGCTTGACAGCATGCAAAACTGCCACATGACATTAATACACTAACACACAGAGGCATTAATATTATTATGATCGGACGCTGGTGAATAGCACTCGGTGAGTCTGGACGAGCAGGAGAACAAACACTGCTCAATAGGTGGGTGTACTTTAATTACATAATTGTTTTCAGGTAATATTTTTAAATGCCTGCTTTTCCATGGAGATTAGACACTGTGTCCATTATGAAAATATCCACCTATTGTTAAACTGGTTATTGACTTAAGCTGACAAACGAGACCATGATGCAGTTGTGTTGACCAAAAACTCCACATACTCAACCATTTTAAGCACTTTTCCCATTTTTTTCTTTTCTTTTTATGTACATTTTCTGTTGGAATTAACTTTACTCACACCTCGGTCTTTTGAAGGTCAACAAAAACAAAACACAATATTGTTTGTCTGATGTATCAAAACCATCTGTCAGTTTGATGGTTAGTTTTATTGAGATGATGTTTTACTGTAACTCATGTGAGAATAATTCTGAATAATAAAGACACATTTTAAATGTAATTTCCCTTTTAGCTTTAATGTCAAGGAATTTGAGATGTTTTTTAATAGATTTTTTTATAACAAAGTTAAACTTTTATAGAAGCCCATGTCGGAAAGGGGAAAAGAAAGTAATGACTTTGAAAATGAAAAATCTGATTCAGCATCTCATAATTCTGATTTACTGTGCCCAAAATTAGACAGCTGTGACGTACAAAGCACCATAAACAAGGATTTTTTTCCCTCTTGTTTTAAAGTCCCTTTCCATAGTCCATTGATTGAACCCGTACAAACTCATCTTGTTGATCACAAATACACATTTAGACGTTTTTATGCAGGAAAAAAAATGCTTTGATGTGGCTCCATACCTTGTCAGCACAGACCCAGGAATATGCAAAGAGGCCCCCGCCTGTGGTCTGCTAGTGGAAGTTATGCTTAGCAGTCGACACACACTTACATCTACATAAAAACAATAACAATATTATAGGAAATATATCAGCTGCTACTACAGACAAAAACTCTAAATACAGATGTAAGGATATCGGAAAAAATGTGTTGTATATTTGAAATAAAGGTGAAACACTGTTTTCTCATTTTATTTATTTTTGTTCCTCTTTTCTCCCTTTTCACCAAAAAAGCAATACCACACAAACCGATATGCCAGTCAACTCCTCTTCCTCCGCCCTCGATTTGTTTTCCCGCTGCTCCGACTCCAAAGTTGTACTTTTCATCTCCATTTCCTTCACTGCGGCCAGGACCTTCCTCCTCCTCCCTCTCTACACCCTCGTCCTCTACCTGGGCCACCAGCGATGGCGGCAGCAGCGCTCCTTTGCAACAACGAGTCACTCCGATGTCTTCACCTACCACGTGGCTGCCATGGAGCTTATGTATACTTTGGGGAGCATAGCATACATTTGTGGCTACTACACTGGTCTCTCAGAGGCGGTTACAGTGGGCTCATATATGTCTACTATTGTTTACCATGGACAGATGCTCTTTCACATCCTCACCTGTGTGG
>NW_023339984.1:17845954-17859894 GCF_004916995.1 Morone saxatilis | reverse complement strand
GTAAACCTTGACCTTCTCCACCATGGATTCTGCACCAAATCTTCTCAGAAACCAAGCTCTGCCAGCTCTTGCGTCATCTTGCACCACTGAAGAGGAGGGAGTCATCAGACCAGGTTAGGAAGCCAGAGGACGCCAATGTTTGATTTTGGAACTGTGGCTGGGTAGTAGATGAATCGAGAGGGCCATTCTTGTGTGCTTCTTTCCTCCATGGATGCGTCACCTCCCAGAAACTTCTGCTGAAGGTGAGGATGATTTTAGGAACTTTCAATAGTGGACTGCCCTCAGGGCCTTTCCACTTCTTGATGGCGAGAAGGTGGATGGAAGTCAATGAACAGAGCTGCCTTTGGCTGTGGTGTCAACCCAAGACACGTCAAGCTAAAAGATCCTGCAGAGAGGGACTGTTTGCCTGTCTGATATGGATACAAAGTCACACCCCCTATGTGATTGGGCTTTGATACCTTTGGACCTAGAGTTGAGGAGGATGGGGACATTGAGACTGTTGAGAAAGCTGTGGTCAGTAGATCTGTCCCAACCAGTCACCTTCCAATCGTACCTTTCAAAACAAACCACATTAGTTTTATTGACTATGAGCTCAAAGTCAAAAAATTATTGCCTGATTGACTTATGTTATTTATGCGTGTCATTCAGCAGATCTGACCCCATGTCATTCATATTCATTACACCAGCTAAGGCTACAGAATTACCTTGCCTTTGCTCTGTCTAGCCCAAAAAGCTATTTAGTAAAGATTTAAAAGACAGCAAGGCTTAAAACCTTGAGAAAGTTAATCCATGCCTTTATACCATCACAAGCCTGGATTATTTGCAATTCCCTCTACTCTTGTGCCGTCCCCCAATCCTCACTTCAGACGTCTACAGCTTGGTCCAAACGCAGCTGCGCGCTTCTAACTGACACCATGGGAGGCATGAAGCATCATACCCCATTCAGGCCTCTTGCACTGGCTCCCAGTTCATTTTAGGATTCATTCAAAAGTTGTTATTATTTGTTTTTTAAGGCCCATAAATGGGCTGGCCCAAATAACATCACTGACTCTGTAACAGCCTAATTCTGTTTAAAAGTCCCTGAGATCCTCAAAATAAAAGGGACTTTTGCAATTGTAGTACGCGCTCACGGAGCTCAAACAGGAGGGGGATAGACTTTTGCAGTTCTGCTCCCCCTCTGTGGAACCAGCTCCCCCTGGATATTAATCGCCCCTCCATTCTGCCTCAAATCCAGGCAAAACCCATTTTACTCCCTGCCTTTCCTTGTTCACTCCCTGTACTCCTGCCTTCCTATTGTTTTCTGTGTTTGTGCCTAATATTGAAGGTTTTCTTTCATGTTTTATAGAATTATGACTATTGGTCCATGTGTTTTCGTATATTGTCTTTTCTAGTTATTCACTGTACAGCACTTTGGTACAGTTTATACTGTGTATTAAATGTGCTTAATAAATTTTACTTACTTTACTTAAAATTTGGCTATGAAACAAGTACAGTATATCTGAAATTTAATTAATGTTATTGCACTTCAAGTCTGCAATGGCCAAAATTTATGTACGCAACCACTTCAACAAGCTTAACCGTGAAGGAATTTTCCTTCTTCACATCAGACTGAAATGGTCATTCTACTCTAAAATTTTCCACAAATTTAAATGAGGTCACAGGTCATAGCCTGTGCCTCTTCCTTGTTATTTTCGCCTCCTCTCGACTAGACTAGATCAGCCAATAAGGTTGAACTATAGGCAGCCACATATTTAGAAATATATAGTCTTGGAAGACCAAGGATTAAGAAATCAATCTAACAGACAGACTGACTATTTTTATTTTTTGTCTATTTTAAGCGTTGTGTGTGACTCTGGGTGTCATTCAGCCTGACTTAGGATAGAGTCGTATGCTTAGTTTTTGTTTTAAACCAATACCCAATTGGATCTTCACACATATGTAGCTTGAATAAGAATTCTGTGATTGGTCAGATCTGATGAATCACATCTTTCTTTTCTTATGATTCTTGGCAAAACAACTACAGTCTGTTAAATCTTACGTTGTGCTGTCGCTAACGTCGCTCTGGAGGTAAAGCAACTCAGTCAGCGCCAGGTGCATGAGACTCTGTTCATTGAGTAAGTCTCCAATCATCCTCACCGCTTCTGGACTCAAACCACCCTCTGCTTTCAGATACTCCTGTGAAACAACAAACAGATGTTTTATAGATTTGGTGTTCAAGCTCATTCAACCTTAATTTTATGCGCACGTCACATAGTCTTGTGAGTCAGACTTGCTCATTTTGTAGAATTTCATGAAATCATATCATGATTTACCTTCAAAGAATAGTGGTCATATTTCTGTAGAGCAGCTTTGCAGCCATGTGCCTCCACTTCATCTTTCACCTGCAGAAAAGATCATTACATCCAGTGTTATTCACAGTGGTTTCTCTTCACACACCCAATCACACACCACCTAAACCTAACACTGTTTTATTTAACTAAAATAAATGAGTTTCATATATTATAAATCTAGATTACTTAAACTGTTTCAATTATTATATTATTATATTTCAAAGTGTATTTAGAATAAATAATTCAAATGCTGCTGAAATAACAGCTGATTGGCTGTTAAAAATAGGTGTCATGCCGTATGTTCTAAAACCAGCCACTGGGGATTCAAGATCAGCTTGAGTCACGCTTCTAAAACTGTTTTGTCTTGTCGTGAATCTTTGGTCTGAAGTGGGCTTTTAGGCCCCTAAAATTCTACAAGGAATGAAAAGTTACAGCAATTGTAAAAGACAAACAGCTGATACAATTGACTTTTCTTTTACATACCTTCTGTAAAGCTTGCTGTAGAAGCTGGTCGGGTGACTTTCCCCTCTCACTTTTCGGCAGTTTATACTTCAGGATGTCAGGGTTTGTTTTCACTGCATACGTCTTCTTTCGCAGCCCATGTACCAGGTAAAAGGTGTTTATGTCTTCCATGATGAATGGATTCAGTTTGACCCCCAGCTTATTAGCAAACCAGCGGACAATGCTGTGTAAAAATGAGATGATAAGCTTGTGATTCAAAGATCCCTGAAGTACTGAAAATGTGAGCCAAGAGTGAGTTTTGAGTAGCTGAAATGGTAAAACACAACTTTAATTTGAGGAAAAAACTAGCTAATTTAAGAAACATTTTCACTCACTAGTGATAACTTGGGATCCTCATGGCTCCCATCTCAGCATACCAGCCCTCCTCCTCATTCCTGTAGGTGTCCACCCGTCCTCCAACACGACCACTAGCCTCTAATATGGTTACCTTGTTAAAACAGATAAAGTACTTAGTCATTGGAGTCTTAGTCCTGATTTTTGATTTAGCATTATCACACACCAATAACATTAAGTAGTGAAAATAAAATGTAATTTGCTCTTTGCTATATATATTTGTTGCATTAACAGGCTTCCTCATTCAGGGTCAGCCTGTTGCATGTACCTTGTGTCCTGCGTCTTGCAGTAACTTGGCAGCCGTCAGTCCAGCCGCACCAGCTCCGACAATAACAACGTGATGAGATTTATTTATTTTCGGGAGGCCGCTCTCCAATGTGTTCAGCAGCTTACTGTAGTCTTTGTCCTCCAGACAATCAGCCAGGTGTTCCTTCATGCTGACAGCAGCAGTGTTGCTGACGTACAGTGTGAGCAGCAGCACACTGACAGCAACTGGAAACACACGGAGAGAAAAACACACAACTTACTCCAACAGCAAACTAACCTGTGAACCATATGGGTAATTCTCATTGGTAACTGTTTGGAAAAGGGCAGGGCACTTCTAAAAACCCTGCACGTGATTGGATGAACCATCTGTCTATCACCATTTATTACAGGAGAACTTCACCCAGTCAGATAAATGAACCATCTAAACATAGTCAAACAAAAAATGTTTGTATAAACTATGGAATTTGTTAAAAATTTTCTCGAAATATAAAGGAAACTTTAACTTTTTGTGGTTCAGGGTAAACTAGGAATAATGGGAAATAATTAACTGAAAGTGTACAGATTGAACACTTTTTCGGTTTTCTCTATAACAAGTACCAAATTATTTTTTCACTTTCACATCATACTTATCCATTTCATCATCTTTATTTATTTATTTTTTGGGTTTATTTTGCATTAAAAGCTTTTGCCACATGGTGATTTAAAATGAGCCAAAGTAATTGAGCGGCCTTTTAGTCTATCTGGGGCTTTGTGCATTGAAAATGATATGTAAAGGGGCAGCTGCCAATTTGATGTACAGCTCTGACTGGATCTCTCTATGCTATTATAAAACGTGAAATAGCAGTGTGGATGATTTGAAATCAGAGAGTCCAGAAACTTCAGAAAAAAGAATTCAGTTCCGAAAATTACCCGCAGACAAAAGCAATGGCTTTACTTTGGCAAATCCCACTTATAATTACTTCCCTCTCTGCATTGTATCATGTAATGATGGAAGTAAAACTGTACCCATGAAAACCTTGTGCTCAAAAGCAGAACTACTGTACAGGGCTAATTTCCTCAGTGACTCAAAACTGTAGACAAGAAAAAAGATCAAGGAACAGATGACAGATGTCTCCGGGCAGTCTGATATCTGATGGACTGAAGACTTTTAATGGTGGTTCTTGACTTATGAATGACTTTGGAATTATAAAGTATCTCATGTCTTTGTTGGTTTATCTAATAACAAAAAGCACACAGCTCAGAATACTCACAGAATTTCCACTTAATGGCACGTGAATCCATCTCTGTTTGGAAGCTTGTCTGCGGTGAGGATGAGGAGGAGAAACATATAGGAGACAAAATATGTTAATACTTGAACTGAAGTTTCATCTTTGACTGTTATAATATGCTACCTTATATTAGGGTTTTCATGAATTTAGCATATGATATGCATGGCAGAAAACATTTACAATAAGAAAAATGCAACAAGAAAAGCACAGAAAAAGATAGTAAAAATTAAAACAGTCAAATTTAAATTAATTTCATTATAGATCAAATTTCTACTATTGCAGTTTATATTTTAAGTCAATTTTCTTTTTACATTACTTATTAATTTGTCTTTTGTTATAGCTATTTAATATTCGGTCTGGGGCGACGTAATGTTTTGCAAATTAATTCCTAATATAAGAGTTGCAAGAAAACAATAACAGGTCATCTTTTCACATGCATATACAAATATACAAGATGAAATGACAGATTCTTACCTCTTGAGGAGCTGATCTGATGTTGTTGTTCAGTGACCTTTTGTGAAATCTTAGCTTTCTTATATACCGCACTTCGCCTCGATGCTTGAATTTTTTTCTCACTTGACTAGCCTGACCTCAAAGGCCACGACTTCCAGTATGTTTGGTTTTCAGTTTCATCATTTACCAACCCTTGCAATCAGGTGATCCGGAATAACCTCAGGTCTCATGATCAGAAAAAAAAACACAATTACTCAACCTGAACAAGGAGTCTGGGCGTTATCTGATGGGAACTCTGCCAAAAATGCAACCGCAATGAGGAAATTCAACTCAATTCAAGAATTTTACGAGTCATTCATCTTCATCAGGTCTGCCATTACTGCCATACTCAGTGTGTGTCACATGGAGATTGTATTTTAAACTAGTTTAGTTTGCAAGGAAGTAAAACAAAAAATCCTTAAAATATCAGCTCTACTACAGTGCATTTTGGCTGATTCATTTTTATCTGCATTTATCATCACTTGTGAGGACTATGGGTTCCTTTTGTGAATGCTTAACACCTGTTTTGTGGTGATATTATTTTTGTTATATGACATAGAAAATGAAAATCCCCCAAAAATGTGCTCATCCCATTTTGACCAAGAAAAATAAAAACATAACATTTTGGTATTTTAAAAACATAACTGAATACACTGACCAAGCAAAACCGATGTATAGCAATACTGGATTTATATGTGATTTTTGGATCAATTTATGGACACGATCTTCATAGGTATGGGGTGATCTTGACTACTGTCTTGGTTTTAAGCATTCACTAAAGGAACCCATAGTCCTCCTAAGTGTTAATCAAGAATGTGTCAACTTGCAGTTAAATATGTGTTGTATGAACACCAAAATGCACTGTGGTAGAGCTGAGAAGTAGTTTTCTTACTTCCTTACAAGCTAACCAAGCTAAATGGCACACACTGAAAATGTGACGGTGGGAATGGCAAACGTGGTTAGCAAACTAAATCTAGGATGAATGACTTGTTGCATTTCCTTATTGGATTATTTCTCAGGCAGGACTGAAAGTAAAAGTGTCCGGCTCTTATAGTTATTTGATTACTGCAATCAAATTATCTATACCAAATAAACATGCACATTTTTGCGGATAGACACGCTATTATTCCAGCTATGACTTATTTTGATATCTGTTACAGCTATTAAATTATATGAATATATTACTGAGTTTCCTTTGAATGTCCCGACAATGGGAGTCGCTCATATACTCATCAGAATCTGATGAAAGAATGGAAATGTGCAAAACATATTAATGCATATATTCAATAGCACCAACATATGGTTGGTTATTAAGTCCTACAAATTCTAAGCAAAGCCTACACAGACATTCTTTGTAAATAAAGTCACATTGCACAACTGTGTAGGTTTTCATACAATTATACTGACAATAGCTGCACCTTGGTGCCATTAATAAAAACACATTTATTGAATGCAGTATTCAGTTATCATTCATCAATCTTGGGTGGTATCTTCAGACAGGAACACTTTTATTGAAACTCTTTGAGAAGCTGCAGCAGTAGTGGTGGTTGTGGTGGCAGCAGATGCAGTATTCACAGGCATTTTCTTTAGGAAATGAAAAGAATCTAGTTCAGTTATAAAACCACCCTGCCACCACAGTGTCTCTCCTGCAGGACTACTGACAGTGCAAGTAATTGTGAGGCTGATATATTGGCGTTTAGTGTAGTACTGAACTATCTTCACATTAAACAGCCAACAGGGGAAAAAAATGGTATTCTAAATCTACATTGGAACAAAGATGAGTAGATTTTTTCTCAATCTTTTTGTAACATTTATTTTTCTTTGTATATACATGAGTCATTATAAAACAAACACTTATTGTACATACATGTTTTATTGATTGATTTATTGATTCTTATTTTATTAAAGTGGCATTTCAACATAAAATATTTCTGTGACATTAGCTGGACATATTTCAACCTTGCCACTCTTTTTTATTAATACCATAATACATGGTTGCTCAATTCCTTAGACCCTACAGCTCATCTCTCACTGGACATTTAGCTAACTCTGAATTCAAGAGCACCTCTTCGTTAATGTTTGTAGCAGCCCTGATTGCAGATTTCATAGATGTCTCAATCCAAGCGTGAGGAAAGGCTGTGTGTTCACCAGCAAAGTGTATCCTGCCTTCACTTCTGAAGAGCTCCTTAGCATACTCTAAATGTTGATAGGGTGTGAAGAGAGCGAAGGCACCCAAGCTGTAAGGATCTGCGCTCCACCTCTTTACCAGCACCCCTGTGCAGTAAGACCTAACATCCCTCTGATGGATCTTTGCCAAATCTCTCAGAGCCAGCTCTTTTAGTTCTTCATCGCTCGCACCATTGAAGAGGAGGGAGTCGTCAGACCAGGTGTAGGAAGCCAGGAGGACGCCAATGGTTTGATTTTTGGGGAAACTGTGGCTGGGGTAGTAGATGAATCGAGAGGGCCTGTCTGTGATGCTCTTTCCTCCATGGATGCCGTCACTCTCCCAGAACTTCTCACTGAAGGTAAGGAGGATTTTAGTGGAGCTGTCATAGTGGACTGTTCTCAGGGCCTCCATCTTTCTGATGGAGAGAGGTGGATCAAAGTCTATGAAAAGGGCTGCTTTGGCTGTGGTTGTTACTAGGACGACATCCGCGAGAAGGTCGATAAAATCAGACTGTTGCCCTGTCTGGTACGATACAATTACACCTTTATCTGACTGGCTGATGTGCTTGACCTTGGAATTGAGGAGAATAGGAACATCAAGGACAGTAAGAAAAGCTTTCGGGAGAAGGTCTGACCCACCGGTCACTTCATAATACCTAAAATACAAAAAGACAAAGACATCCATTCATTGCGTGTATTTTAGTAGAGACTGGTGTACATTTGCAGTATGTGCATATGCTATTGATTTGTGTCTGGAAGCCAACTCCTATCATACCAACAAGTTAAATTTATCTTCATCAACCACAGTATTACCTTCTGGTAAACCCTCTGAACACGATCTTCTTAGCAACTTGCTAGTGACTTTGGAGCTTTTAGCATTTGAAGAGTTGGTTATTTCTGCTAATCAGTGAGTGAAACCAAAGCAGAACTAAGGCTCAGTATTAGACATACATCCCCATTAGGTGGCCAGAAACAAAACTCTCTTTTTTCTGGCTAGGGGATTTATCATTTTTAACTAGTGTGCAATAAAATACGATTCCCATTTGAAATGTTTGACAATATCGAATGTAGGGACTCACTTCACAGTGTCATTGATGTCAGTCTGGTCATAGATCATCTCAGTGAGGGCTGTGTACATAAGGCTCTGTTCATTAAGCAGGTCTCCAATCATTCTTATTGCTTCTGAACTCAGGCCTCCTTCTTCTTTCAGATACTCCTGTTAAACAAATAAAATACCATGCTGTCATGGTGACTCAGAAAGAATCATACTACAGACTTATTGTCGTGGTGGAAAGTTTTGACATTGTTTGTCATATTTTAATTCATAGAAAATAGAAAAATAAGGCCAATATAATGACATTTAAGTAACCTTAAGTCTTTTCTTATCTTACAGTTTTTTAGTTTCTCTATTCTAACTCACTGATTATGTTCACTTTTAGAGGCCACATTATGTGACTCACCATAGTGAAACATTAAAATCAAATTAAAATGTTTTACCTTCACAGAATAATGGTCATATTTTCTCAGCGCAGCCTTGAAACCATGAGCTTCTACTTCATCGTTGAACTAAAAAAAGAAAAAGAAACTGTCACTTCCATGGATGAAGTTAATTGAATCACCCATTGATCTAATGCTGTTATCACAAGTATTCACAAAATGATATGTATGCTGAACCAGGAATGTGTAACTCAAATGTATGGCAATTTGCATAACAACCATACATATATCCTTCCAAATGTTCTGAATTTTAAACGTATCCTGCCTAACTGGTAGGAAGAGTTTAAAACTAAGGGCCCAGTCACACGAGCATTTACAACAAAATCAAGATCTTTGCTATTTGTGAATTTGCTTAGAGAGAAATATATCCACATTTAGCTTTCCTTTATGGCTTAAAACACAGAATTGGGCAGTTGACCGTGTTTGGTACCATGTAAGAATGTATGAACTTAACTGTGTTAACTCCATCTCTCATTTATGTACGTACCTTCTGCAAAGCTTGCTGTAGCAGCTTGTCAGCTGTTTTTCCTTTCTCACTTCTCCGCACTTTGTACTTCAGCACGTCAGGGTTTGTTTGCACTGTGTACGTCCTCTTCCGTACCCCATTAACCAGGTAAAAGGTGTTCGGGTCATTCATGTGGAATGTATTCAGCTTGACCCCTAGCTTTTTAGCAAACCAGTGGACGATACTGTTGACAGGAAGTGATGGTGGCAGAGTTAGCTTGTAACTGCAAAGTCTCTCTACTGTACTCTTGTAAGCAAGACACGTAATTCAAACTGTTATGCTTGTCTGAGAGGGGGGAGTGTTGCATGTATTTAATATATATGTAAATGCTAAATTTTAAAATGCACATAAACTTACCGGTGAAAACTTGGGATCCTCATGGCTCCCAGCTCAGCATACCAGCCCTCTTTTTCATTCCTGTAGGTCTCCACCCGTCCTCCAATACGATCACTAGCCTCTAATATGGTTACCTTGTTACCAAAACACATAAATAAATACAATACATTCCGCTATTGCTTCTATTCTAACCATTCTTGCTGGTACTAGTGCTGCTACTTATAGTCATGTATCCTAAACAAAGCCAGAATACAAACCAGGAAAAGTAAGAAACTGCACCAGGGTTCAGGACTATCATGGAACCTAAAGGCCACAGGTTCACCATGAGGCAAGTAGTTTTTAGGGTCCCATGTAGCTCGTTTATTTTTACCTGATGTTGCAGCTCTTCATTGTCTACCATTTCTTTAATTGTTTAGTTGATATTACAGTGACAGCGTAGATACTACAAACTAAATTTGAATGTTGTTAAATAATTGCAAATCAGATCACAAACTATAACGTGGTTACAGGGGATGGGGGGAGCTGAACTTGGTTCCTGCACTTCCCAGCAGGTTCATGCTTGCCCTCATAATCAGAAAATGTTCTTTTCTCATGCAGTGTTGTTTTTAATATAACATGTGTAGACCCTAAGCCTGTTGCCTTGTGTACCTTGTGTCCTGCGTCTTGCAGTAACTTGGCAGCCGTCAGTCCAGCCATGCCAGCTCCGACAATAACAACATGATGAGAGGTATTTATGTGTGGGTGGCCGGTCTTCACAGTCTGCAGCAGCTCATCGTAGTCTTTGTCCTCCAGACAACTGAGCGGCAGATGTTCCTTCATAGTGATAGCTGGGGCATAGCTGGGGTAAAGTGTGAGCAGCAGCACACTGACAGCAACTGGAAACATAATGGAGAGAAAAGCACACTGCAGCAGGGAACTTTTATCTAAATTATTTGAATCTTAATATTTGGTTCAGCATACTTGTTCTTTTTCCTGAAGCACAGTTGACAAAGTGGAGAAGTCTAACTGAATTTTATAGATCCAAATTCTAGTTGCGCATTTAGACATGCTTTGCTGTACTTGACCTTGCTTGCATCACTTTTACAGATACTTTACTAATGCTGCCATAAATACTTTACAGTCAGTAGGGTTACTCTTCCGAATTTCCCACATTATTTCAAATATTTTCCCGTAAAGGCCGGCAAAAATTCACCTCTCCTCACTTCATCAGACAGTGATGAAAGCCAAACTATACGAGTATAAACCTAAAAAAGCAGAACTAAAACTTAATTCAGTGGCTCTAAATTGCTGACTGGGAATAAATCATGGAACTTATAAGGGGAAATGTGCACTTTCGGCACACACTCAGACAGCATTCAGCTTCATTCATACAAACACACAAACTCAAAGTGGGAGTCAATGGCTGACTCAAGGCGGTTTTAGGGAAATGATAAAAGAAAAGATCACCAGCTGTGCGGTGGAGACCAATGAACAGAAAGTCAGGATTCATTTATCCTACAGGGCCCTTTTTCATGTTTTATCTACCATAGAGGCATTAGGGACTTTCAAACATTGGGCAACACCCCCTTGAATCATAATGACTAATAAAATTAGTGTCCCGCTCTTGGCTTGTGCAGCCCCCTTTGTGAATCAATAATTGAAAATTACCATAAAAGAGTTAACCTGATCACAAAATAAAGGATTACAAATAGAGTTCATGCTTAAAATCTTCAAAATGATTAATCAAATATTAATCTTGCTAGAGAATACTCACATAATTGAAATCTTGCCTCACGCAGATCCATCTCAGTTATTAAGATTCTTCTTTCCCTCTTTGGTGACTTGAAGGGACAAAGAGGAAGAGAAAATACAGCAGACAATATGTTTCAATCCTGGAAAGTACTTACTTTGTCAGACAAGACAGTCGCACGTCACTCATATTACCTAGATGTAAAGCAATTTGCTAATAACATTATTTTAACACATACAGAACACATTCAACAATAAAAAACCTGATATTAGGAACTGTAGGGAAAATTACAAACATCCTGTAAATTCCTTAAATACATATTTGATATTGTCCAAATATTTTACTGTTTCAAATCTACAGCATTAAAAAAACATTTTTAAAATATAACCTTTTTTGCTAAAACATTCATAGTGAAATTTTATTGAAAGTCTTATATCAATAAATAATACTATAATATCAGTAAATATCTAATTATATAAAATAAAATGGCAGCTTCTTACCCTTTGAGGAGCCTCGGTGTCTGCTGTTAGAGTAACCTGAAGTGGAATCGTGACCTCTTATACACTTTCATTTAGTCGTCTGGCTTGACTAGAAAAGGCATGACTTCCTGTCCTTTTTATTTTTTATCATGGGTTGATCATGAGTATTTATTATTCACCAACACAATCAGGTGATCTAGAACAACCAGTCAGATCTTATGAGCAAAAAAGGCCTTTTACAACAAGCATATAATACTCATAAACAACATATCACACATAAAAGCAAGTTATCGGAGCAAAGCCTCACCAGTTGGATCCAGTATTGATCCAGTGCTTGATCTAATAGATATTTTACAAAAGACCTTAAGAAACAAGTGTTTTCCAATCCTATGTTACTATCTTAGTCTAATCAATAATAATGAGAAGATTTGACAATTTTGTTTATTTCAATAATGTAAATATTAGACATTCTGATCCACACTCAATTTTCTTGTTTGGCAACTGCTAATAAAACTCAAGAAGAAGAAGATCCACCTTGCTAACAAGAGTGGTACGGAGCAGAGGAAGATGGAGACGGATGAGTATGAAAGAAGAAGCAGCAGAAAGAAATCAGGGAGGAAATGTGAAAAAAGAAACAAAATACAAGTTGCCGTGATGATAGTCAGCTGCTAACCATGACGACAAAGGTCACCTGACTTTGTCCTTTCTTGCATGTCCAAATACACTAGGATATTCAGGGGGAAAACACTCCAGGGAAAGTGTCATTTTGTAAAAGCAGACTATCGGAGCATTGGACATCGTTTTTTTCTGAATTTGTTGGACTACTGGGTTTCGAAACAATGGGCTAATAATGGCGTTTTTCAGGACAATGTGTAGTCTCCCAGTGGGCAAGTGTCATTATTATAGGTATAGTATGTAGGCCCATCTGCCATACCAAAATGGGGACAAAACAAAGAAATAATATTGAAATCATTAATCATAAACATAGTACATTATCGTTTAAAGAGAAGTTTGAAGAAAAAAAAAGAGAATAGAGAATGAGACAAACACCTCGGGAACCCTGCGGGTCGACCGAGCCTCTTGCTCAGCAAGTTTCATGAAGACATGCCAATGAATTTCACTGTGTCACTTTCTGGTTTAGCGGTTTAAAAATGAAAGTAAAAACGTTTTTCTTTGTCATTTGTATACAGTTTATTTCGATTGCCCAACTTTTAAACCCTTCAGCCTGGTCAAGATGACAAGATAATTACAAAATAATGATGCTGAGCACAGAACAAAGAATACATTTGGAGGTGTGGAACATGACCTTTATAACCTGTAAAAGCAGTTACCTTGAGAGTGTTTGAGACAGAACTCTATCATGTTCACAGCATTATTATGCTACTGACCACAAACAGTGTATCTGATTCAGATAAAAGTGATGCAACAGCATGAAGTTAGCAGCTGACCACAGTGAGTGTATTAAAAGCTGCTGGTGGTCTGTTTTTGTGAACTGCATTCTCACTTTATGTTGATGATAACTCTGACACGTGAACAGACTGAGTAGGTGGAACAAGTTGGTTTAACCGTTAGACTATAATTAGAAGATTGTACTAAAAGACACAGATGTTTAACTGAAGGTTGCGTGACATTATTCCCACGCACTTATAACCATGTTTGTACAGCTCAGTTTCACTGTGATTATAAATGAATATACACATTTACACACATGTAATGTACAAAGAAACTCATCTAAAGGACATTTTTTCTTTCACATTATGTGTATAAAAATGACAATATGTGTAATACAAGTGTGGGTCTGGAAAGAGAGTCCGCTTTCCCCCTCATATAGCTTGTTCAGTTACAATGACAATACTTAATGTAAGTGGGTTACTTCCTTGTCTTCACTCGTATCTTGCTGTTGCTAATTTAGATACAGTGAGTGAAACTGTGAGCACGTCTCTCAAAACTCCTCCTGCGAGCTGTCACTCAGCAACCTGTAAGACAGACAAAGTATTTCAAGGTGGTGAAAAAAAA
>NW_023339984.1:17844444-17845929 GCF_004916995.1 Morone saxatilis | reverse complement strand
GTTACAAATGGCCTGACATGTTTTTTCTTAAACAAAACTTGCTTTAACCACTTTGATGCTAAAAAATAAGACTATTCACTGTCTGCAAGGACCGGTGTCCATGAAACCATTGCAGTACTGATTGGCTAATTGATTTATTATATACGGATTAGACAAGCTTTTCCATATTTATATTTATAACCGCATATGAAAATACCTAAGTTTTTTGGATACTATTTGGACAACATTTTCTTTATGTAAAACACTGGACGCTGCAGCAGTCTGCGACAGACCTATACATTCAGCAATTACTGTTCGGTGCTCTGCTGGATGCAACATTAATGCTCGCAATTCAAGTCCTATTGCGACACTCTAATCCTATAGACTCCAGATGGCACGCTTTCTGACCTCTCTGTTAAAGTAGCCATCACCATAGGTCACCATCTGCGAACCCATAAGCACGATCTTGGAAACTCCCTCGAAGCTCAAATATATCCACAATTTCCTATACAGTGTATACATGCCTTGTACCAATCTGCAATGCATCAGCAACCGGCCCTGAGTTGTCCTAACCAGTGAAGCTTGACAAAGCTTTCAACTACACATCTTGCTCCATTTTAACATAGTGTGCATACCCGTATGATGTTAATGCAGTAGCAACGGTATGTATTTGTTCTCAGTCCTTGACCTGCTGGATTGTAGAATAGAAGGCATCCTCCTGTTACAAAGGTGGCGTTTTGCGAACCTTTTGAGGGACCAATCTCGCTGTGACGCTGGATGCTCTGCGCTTGGCTCTTTTGAAAATATATTAAGTTATGTCCAGTATGTTTCCAAAGAAATTCAACTGACTCAGAACACCTTATTTCACTTCCCCGTTATCCACTAGTCAGTGGTGTCCACTCTTGATCGGCTTTTTAATCCACAATAATCCCTCAACCTCTGGTTGACCTGGAGTTTCATCCAGGTCCCCAAGGTGTATAAAAGTTGACACGATTACTCATCTGACAGAGAGACGACAGTGTTAGTCTGTTTTTTTTTTTCCCTTGAATGCTTTAACTTCCCCCAATCCGGACTAGTTTTGAATTGTTGGAAATGTACCTCTCCGCTCAGAGCCTTCAGACACTGCTTGCAGCTTTAATTTGTCTTAAGTCTGATTGTTTGATGCTCAGCAGATTAACCGCTCATACTAGGGATGTCCCCATCAAGTTTTTGTGCCACTGATCTGAGTCCTTTAACATTTAATTTCTGCCAATACAAAGTTCCAATCCAATACTATGTTCATAGATAATACAGGTGTACAGTTCAAGTACATTCAAGTTATTAAAATCATCTAGTTCACAGGACAATTGTTCCAAAATGTTTTTATTTATTTTTTTTTTTACAAAATAAATTAACAAACCCTCTCTGTAATACTGTTTGGCCTTGTCGCTGTGTCCCTTTACAAGTGTGCTGCAGTGTTTGGTGCTTTGGTGCAAACTTTACCTGAGTTACCAAATGAACATTATT
>NW_023339984.1:17841300-17844385 GCF_004916995.1 Morone saxatilis | reverse complement strand
AGTGTGGTTTCTGTCTGTCTCTCCACTGAGCAGGGGCTGGGCCCGCCTGCTGTAAAACACCAGGCACCATATATGACAGCAAAAAGCAAGAGACTTCCACACTTAGCTGAAATGAAGCGAGGACATATAACCACTCTTAACTGCATTACACAATTTCAAGCTGTGTAGACACTGAAGAAGTAAAAAGTGCATCTAGCAATCAGGAGGGAAATTATAACTATTGATGTGATTTTATTCTAATCTTAACATGCACAAAATATAAAATATAACCCACAGAGTCACCACTGTGTCTCATAACATCACATGATATACTTTCTGTTGTCTCTGCAGCCCTTCACACAGAGACTGATCCCCTCCCCGTGCAGAAACCATCACCTCAGAAACACTTCCTCTGTTCAGATCAAATGGTCCTCCTCATCTTGCTAGAACCATTTTCCCCATTGTGCTGATGGCTATGCTGCTGATGCTGCTGGGACTTCTTCACTGTGGGAAACTTGGAGGTAAACAACTATAACTCATGTCCATGTACCTGCCTTCATAAAGAATACAGTGGGGTGAACGACAAAACGAGAAGATAATGAAGCAGTTATCATCCCATCATGCTTCATCTGGAAGCTCAACATCCTCCTCATTCACCATTGCATGTTTCATTGTCCATAGCTTCGTTTTATACTGTACTGCGTATTTGATGTCGTGTCGCCATGTTGAATAATTAAGTGCACATTGTGCTTGCACATGGTCATATTGAATGTTTTGCATCAGTAATGACAGAATTGACAAAAGGAATATACATTTGTGAAGGCAGTATGTTTGATAGAATGATGCTAATTGAATCTCCTGCTGCTCTAAGACATATTATTATTGATTCATTGATTCATGGATGTTTCTCAGGGTGGAGAAGCAGATGTGCCATGTGCTGCGACTGTACCAAGAAGTGAAGATTCTCACCGGTCCAATGAAGACAGTCAGCAAACTGCAGCTTTTTTTTCTCACGACTGTCTACACTTTGACCATAACTCAGAGGAAGCCTCTGCAGAGTGACAGCAGCATCTCTACACCTCTGTATGCACACACTCTCTGGCTGTGTGGGGACACACGTGTGAAATGTGTCACGCAATAATGTGCATTAACCTCAGGGCATCAAGTCTCACTTTCTGCTTGTATTTTCTGACTGTAAAATAAAAATAAAGTATAAACGATGTTGGTCGATCACTTTGGTCCAGACTGAAGAGAGTGACTCATAATGACTTTGGTGAATCTCTGACTTTCCCTCTAGCTCCACCAGCAGGTCAAAGTTTCCACTTCTCAATATATCTCAACAACGACTGATGGATTGTAACAAAACTGTGAACATACACTCATGATTCACAGACAATCAATCTTAATGACTTGATAAACACTCTTAATTTTGCTCTAGTAGCACCATGAGGTTGACATTTAGTTGTATTAGAACTAATGACAGCTGTAGGCTACTTTGGGTTGAGTACTAATGATCATGTGTGACTAAGATGGCGTACACAGTAAACATTGTACCTGCTGAATATCAGCATGTTAGCATCGTCACTGTGAGCATATTAGCATGCTGAAGTTAGCATTTAGCTCAAAGCCTCGTTGTGCCTACAGAGCTGTTAGCTCTCAGTCTTCTGTAGTCTTTCTTCAGACAACTACAAAATGTTGTTCGTCATTTCATTTCGGTTTATATTTTTATCTTTTTTCACATTTTGACCACAGGTTCTTCTTCTGTTAAAGTCTGTCCTGTTCTTTGGCTCCTCTTTGCTGCGCACCCTCCTGTTATTTCTGTAACCACTGAGGCTATTCTAGCCACACAGCCAGCTCTGTGCTTTAAGACTGAAAACAACTTTCTCCAGAGACCCAAACTCAGATGAACGAAATAGCCGAACAGCGCGAAGAAGACCCCTTCCCTCATGCCTTCCATCTACACGCAGTCAGTCTGGATGTTCAGACAGTCAGCCCAGCAAGACGACATGCGAGGTCAACAGCCTCCCTCCTGCATCAGACTGCGCACTGTGAGTACGGCGCTCTGTTCTGATAAAACTAAATGACCCAGGCTGGTTAAAGTTAAGTTCGTTGAAAAAAGCTTTTACATGTTTTTCAGCCAAAAGTGTATCCTTTTGAACAGACCCAACCATGCCTCACCTTTCTACCGAGTAGCCTGTCCTAAAAGGGAGATGGATGAAGCCAATAGACAGCTATGAACCATTGCTTCTCTGTGATGTTTTACCCGCTGACTCTTTTTTTGTCTCTCCGCCAGTGATGAATCGTGTTATTCGGACCCTGCGTGTGGCACTTCATCAGGAAAAGTTGGTAAGGACGGCAAGTTAGAGTCCCATCATCATTCATACATTATATTAACTGGAAAGTGTTTTTGTGGTAGAGTATTAAAGAAAACAGAAGCAATTACGGAAATCCCCCTTTATGGTATCTTTTTTACGCTTAGTTTGTTTTAGTTAAGTTGTTTTTTTATTTATGTATTCCAGGTGATCTGAGAAACAAATGTCTGTATTTTTCGCCTTCTTTCAGAATTCAGTGTTCTCTTCCGTGTCGAGCCCAAACCCGACTGCAGTTCTTTGATATGAGTCTCCTAAGCTTCTCCATTGTCGAGGGGTTCAGTGCGTCAACGTGAGATGGAAACTTGTTACCGTCAGGTCCAAAGGGGAAACGCTCCCTTCCGTAACATCGTAATAGTAAGGTGACATCACAGGGTCTCTTGTAGCTATTCTAAAATAGTGGGGTATCGGCAAGGATCAGTGGGAGTACTGGTGTGAGGATGGAGAGAGGAAGAGAAGCAACCGCACTCAACATCACCGTCCACTGGGTCGTTGTCATTAAGACAGGCAATATTCTTTAAATACAATTCATCGCATCGAGAACATGCAAGTAAAATATCCAAACACCCCCATTGTTCTTATAGCTGGTTTGCTGTGATCCTGGAGAGTCTGTCCCTTTGCCTGTGGATGGGGTGAAAAGCTGTGACTGCTGAGCTGCAGAACAAGACGACTTCCTCCCCCAACCCCCCTCAACAAGCTGGTTTCTATAAAGATGGCCTCCTCAATGGAGAGCGCAC
>NW_023339984.1:17832324-17841275 GCF_004916995.1 Morone saxatilis | reverse complement strand
CAGCTTCCTACGGAGGAGATTGATCATCCACAGTGTTTCCAAGTCTGATGAAGGATCCCTACCAAGTGCAAGAATCTCCTGAGGCTGAGAATCAGGGCAAGAGAGCTGGTTGGCTGTGCAGAGGTGAGACAAGCATGTTTCAAATTATTTCCTATAATGTATAATAATTATCATTTTATACATACTAGAAATCGCCTGGCTGTGCTCCACAGACCTTGAAGCAAGTCGTTGAATCTGTTCATTAATACCCTGTAAACTAGTTGTCAGAACCCCCCAGTGCCGCAAAGCTCAATGGTTGATATTAGTATGCGTGAAACCAATGCTTGTGAATGCTAAAGGTGTTTTTCAAAATTCCAATATATAAAGTTTTGTAAGCACTGCATCATTCTCTTTTATTTTCACTTTTGAATATTTTCAAACCCAGTTTTGGCTATCTAAACAACATGTTGCACCAATCTAATGTCTGCAATGAAATTACAGCACATTCTAAAGTTACAATAACTGTGCTACTCTCATTCCAAAATGTCTAAAGATAACGTCCCCTCGTGAATCCTACCCCCCTCCAATCCTAGCATCCTCGCAATCCTACAGTCCTCCAATCCTACATACTCCCAAATCCTAGCATCCCTCCCCAGTTCCACCCCATGGATCGTTCTTACTGTTATACTGCTGGTTCTGCTGATGGTGGTGGGGACTACTTCACCTTCCGCAATGGTCGTTGGCACAGAGGTACAGATACATTTCACATAATTTGTTTCCTAGTGCAGCTCATAGCTATTACTGTGTAAAAAGCACTCTTCCCTAGGTGTTTATGCCAGTGTCTGTAGTTGGTTCTCTTTTATATCCCCAGTTTGGCCCCCATGGATTACTCCTTTTAACAAGCCAGTTCTGCTCCGCTTGTTATGGCTTTGTTTTAAACATGTCACATTTAGTTCTGGCAGAAAAAGTGGGCTTGTTGCCTTAATTTGCATCATTAAGTGTTTTTAATTCTACTATTGGAAATTGAAAACTAATAAGATTTGGGAACTGAAACCAACAATAATCAGTGTTGTGCCCTGAAGGCCCGCCCACGGACCATTAACTGGTAAGTAACAGTAACTAGAAATTTCGCTAAAGAAATGTTGAGTTGTGCCTGACTCTGGCCCCGTATATATTAATAACATGTCATAAACATCTGTACCCGCTATGTGTGTGAGAGGAAGGCTTTTGGTTGTCGTGAAACCAGGGGAGGCCAGGCAGGTTAGTCCTAACTCCTGAGAGAGAGGCCGTGAGAGGGTGTTGCTGGCGCAGCGTGGCGTTTACCGCCAAAAACTATTTGTCTGACAGGCTTCAGCAGTGGGTAATTACTGCGACCGAACGAATTTACCTACGTTTCTATCTATAAATTATTTCTGTACAGTGACATTTGGGAAATTGAAAGAGCCGTTTACGCAAAAAAAATTTTTCGACCCAAATGTTTCTCTCTCCTCTACACTCTAGTGATATGTACACACTCTAGCTGTGAGGCATTCACCAATACACACCCATCACTAATCTTTGGCCTGGGTTTTTGGCCGATTATCGGCCAAACTGTTTGGTGAAAGCTTAGAAAGGTCATAGCCATTGTCCACCAAGGCGAGCCGCCACGTCTTGATACTTTTTTTGTTTATTGTGGGGTTGTTACTGGTAACCCAACAGGACACTTTGGCAAGCAAAATGGGTGATCTACTCACAGAAAAGACGCTCCTGTAGTGCTACTAGAGGTCAAAAACCCAACAGTGTATGGACTTATAAGATCAAACCCTTCCTTATGACACAGTATTTTAGGACCATGATTTTTTCCTGGATATCGACGAAAAGTTATTTGTACGTTGAACAAACATAACAAAACCAGTTTACAGCAGGAAGTTGCCCTTTATAATTTGCTGTATGCAGGAACTAAAAATATCTTTATCTTCTGTCCCTGGTTTTCTATTGAAGGGCAGTTATTTTCCTTGTACCGGCAGTATTGCGGGGCTACGCTGCCACCCAATAATACATGGATCAGACTCAGCTGAGGATCGAAAGGTGAGAACACCAAACCATGTATCAGTATAATGCTTGCTAGGAAGGTCTATTAACCTACCTTCCTTAATTAGGAATACTCATAAATTTGTCTGTGGCATGCCGGTGGTGCTTTTCAGTCCTCTAGCTGTGGAGGCAGTGCAGGCTGATGCAGACACACCCACCGGTAATGCTGTCCGTAAGTGAAGAGAAGAAGAAAGGTACTTTTCACCTCTGGCAGTTTTAGACTTACTCAATGTCACATACACATACTTCAAAAGCCATTTACAGAGTAACACATCTACATTGTTTCTATATTTAATTGTGTAACAACTTCAATAATACATGTATCACCCACTAACGCCCCACATGAATGTTAACAAGCAACAGTAGACACAAAAGTGAAAACAGCTTTAGTGGCACATTGAGCTGTCCAGACAATTTCCGTCTTTGTCACATGTGAGCTGCTTGTAATGAATTTGAGCCCTCCTGGCTCCAACGCACCAGAAAACAAACCACAGAGAGAGCAGGTCTAAAGGCGCCTCCAGGGTGTTAGTAGAGCGGATCATGAGTTGGCTTTAATGCTGCACAGAAGAGCTGAACTTGAGACCTGCATTCAATATAAAGTTCCTGTGTCATTCTTTATTTCCCTAAACCTTAAAAGAACACACTGACTCTTTCCATTTAGGGAGTCACCATTAAGTGACACCCTTGATTGTCAGCATGAGGGTTGCTAGGCAACCAGTGGAAGCTCCCAGGAAGTCCACCATTTTGACTTTTTTTTTTTTTTGAGCCGTGTAAACTATGTTTATTTAGGCAAGGCTTAGAGGTGTTGGTAAGTGTACTGTTGAACTTTAACAAAACAAGGCTACCTGTTTCCCCTGCTTCCAGGCCCTTTATGGCAAGCTACGCTAATCTCCTCCCTGCTCCAGGGCCCTAATTTAAGCAGACAGGATGTAGTATAAGTGGTACTGATGCTTGTCTAGCTCGTAGCCGAGAGTACATTTCCCCAACATGTCAAACTATCCTGATTGCAGTTAAAAAGCATTCAAAGGGGAAAAAAAACAGACTAAACACTGTCTCTCCTCTGTCAGATGAGGATGAATCGTTGTCAGGATCTGTTTACTACACCTTGGACGCTGGATTGAAACCTCCCAGGGTCCAAGGTGAGAGTTATTGTGATTAAAAAGCCATTAATGAGTGGACCACCACTGACTTAGTAATAAAGGAAGTTGAAATAAGTGTTCTAGTAGTAAATGTTTTTGGGCAACATACTGACTGAATTTCATATATTTTCAAAAGCCCCAAGCCAGGAGCATTCAGTGTCCACAGCGAGATGTTGGTCCCCTCCAAAAGGTTCCAACCACCTTTAACAGAGGAATGCCTTCTATTCTACAATCCAGCAGGTAAGACTGAGAACAATACATACCTTCTATGCTGCATTAACATCATACGGGATGCACGCTATACAATGGAAAGATTGCTGTGTCAAGCGTTCAGCATGTTTAGACAACTCCAGGCCCGGTTGTATGATTGCAGATTGGTACCAATACATTATACATATAAATAGGAATTGTGGGAATATATTTGAGCTTTCAGAGTTTCCAAGATGTACTTATGGGTCAGATGTCGACATGTATGCTATTTACAGTCAGGAACTCATATATAGATAATTCAATAGGACTTGAATGCAGCATTAATGTTTCATCCAAGCAGAGCAAGCCACAGTAATTCTGAATATACTCTGTCCGCAGACTCCTCATGCGTTCAGTGGTTTTACCATTAAAAAAATGTTGTACGCAAATAAGAATTCCATAATGAAGTCCTATTTCACTCCTGCAAAGACAACAGAAAGTATTTTTTCCCCAGGATCTAGCTGGAAGTATATAATAACTTGTCCTTTGCGAGTACCAAAGCAATTGGCACAAATGACATAACTCTTGTTATGTAATGTCAAACAATCGCAACGTGCAAATTTAATACATATTTTTGATAGTTCATCCAGTTAGTAGTTGATAAGATACATAGTGTCTTTGCTGCATTGTATAGGATGATAAAACTACATTCTGTCACTGATTCAGTTATTCTTATTTTATTTACCCAGCTGGAGCTGCAGATGACTTCTCATTAAAATCGACTTTATGCTTAACATCTCACCTCTGACAGCCAGCCAGCTTCCTGGTGATGTTTCTCCACTAGAGGTGCTGCACTTGTAGAGGCCTTCATCAGACTTGGAAACATTGTTCATGGTTATTTCTTCTGCAGGACTGCCCTGCATGAGGACGCCATCTTTGTAAAACTTAGCTAAGAGCTTGTTAGATGTTCTGTGGCTTCTGCAGTACAAAGTCACAACGTATCCCTCCATCACAGGAAGAACAGGACTGTCCAAGATCACAGAATCAGCTGAAGAAAAATATTAGACATTAGAAATTGAGAATAAAAACTGCATTGTGTGGAATGCACATTATATACTACATTAGAATGTAGAGGTACGGTGCAGAGAATGCAATAAAACAAAATCAGAAAGGGACAGAACAAATAAACCAGAAACAAAATAAAAATGTGAAGCTGTGTATCATCTACAAGGTAATTATTATTAACCACATGTTCCCTGATATCCCAATGGCAGCATTTAATGCTAAAAAATGTGCATACTTCAGTAGAAGGGAGCTTTACGAGATATCTAAAAATCAGTCTCAGACATAAGTATAACAAAGTTATTGAACACTCTGATCAATAAATTCTCTACATAATATAAATACAGTTAAAAGAAAACACAGGTACTTTGTAACCTCACACATTTTTTTCAGATCAAACAAATCCTATAACTAATAATAACTACTCCCACTATATCTACTGGACTGGATGCAACTGAACTTCAGTCAGGTGGAATTAATTCCTATTTGAATTGACTTTACAGTAAACACCAGTAACTGGTTGATACATTAAAAAGGTTGTTGCTGCGTTATATAGCATTATAAAATGTAATAAACTCAACTCTGTTACTGATTCAGCTATTCTCACTTCATTTGACCAGCTGGAGCTGTAAATTACTTCTTATTTAAAATGACTTTACACTAAACATCAAAAATTTGGCTTTTATTGTGTAATACTGTTATATATGTCTCACCTCTCACAACCAGCCAGCTTCCTGGTGAGGTTTCACCAGCAGAGATTCTGCACTTGTAGAGTCCTTCATCAGCCTTGGAAACACTGAGGATGGTCATCTCTCCTGTAGAGCTGCTCTCTATGAGGAGGTCATCTTTGTAGAAATCAGACAGCAGGTTGGAGATAGTCTTGTTTCTGCAATGCAGAGTTGCGTTGTCTCCCTCCAAGACAGGAAGAGCAGGACTGCCCAAGATCACAGAACCAGCTGAAGGACATAATAAATATTAGACATTAAAAATGTCATTTCTATCACTTTAGTGTCACACTTAACATACTAAGCATCAGGTAGATCTGTGTTTTCTTCAGAAATACAGTAAACATACCGGTGATAGTGATGTTGACTCTGTTACTTGTTTTTCCTCCGTTAGTCTCACACCAGTATTCTCCACTGTCTTCTGGATAGGCTCTATCAACTGTGCAGAGGGACCCTGTTGGTGTCCTTTTAGTGTCACATTGTGGAACAAATTCCTCAGTATTCCTGATCCTCTTCAACTGAGTGGACCCATCACTCCCCTCACAGTGAAAAGACACAGACTCTAATTGAAAGTGCTGCAGTCTGTTTGGAGTGATACGAAGAAAAGCAGAACCTGAAACTGATAAAGATTTTATTTTTTCCCAAAAACTGTTCCAAATAAAACATCAAAAACTGAACAATTATGTCTATGACAGATTGAACTAAATCAAGATAAATCAACTTTACAAAAGAGTATTTTTTTCTCATTGCTACTCACCACTTCCCTGAGTATAATGATTCTGAACTTGTGTCCCCAGCAGAATGAAATCAAGGATCACTGAATAAATAAAGGAGGAAAGTTGTATATCAGCCATAGATGCTTCAGTGTACAAGAATATATAAAAACTGAGACTCAGCACTCACACAGTCTGAAGCAGAGGGATGTGATCTCCATGTTGTCTTGCTGCTGAATGTCTGAACATCACACTGACATACAACAAGTATGTAACCTATAACTTCCTCTTCCTGTACAGTTTACTTATGACGCTGATACAAAAGCTGTAGCCCACTCAAGGGGGTTGACCCTTTACTTATCTTGAAACATTGTATTTTACATTTTTAAAGTGAGTCTTAAAGCAATGCTCACAATCACAGTTATTGCTCACTTCATACTGAAAAAAGTTTGAAAGATGTTGGTGTCAGAGAAAGCCTCACGAAGAACTAATGAGTTGCACCGGGGATTATGGGAAATTATGATATTTTTGGATTTCGCACCCTATTCCTGACTAAAAATAAGGATGTCTCAGCCTTTTATGCTTCAATTGTCCAGTATTCCAAGGAATTGCATCCATCTGGTTGCAAACCTCAGGATTTACGTCCAGCAAATCCGGCAGCTTCCAAACCAATGTGGAGGGGTAGAATACTTGTGGCTGGAATGTAATGTGTCTGGATTTGACGTATGAAGTAGTATAAAATTTAAATAATGAAGTCAGGTACAAGTAGTAAAATTATACATCATTTTATTTATTTTAATAACCATGACCAGGAATGTAAAAAGCTTGCATTAGGCTACAAGGAAACTACACCACAGTTGAATGAATTCAAGTTACCTTCACTAAACTTCCAACTTGTAATTGAAATTTACAAATTGGAAAGTTAGTTTCCAAGAGCGCGGACATAAACACAACAAGGCTTTAAAGGCGGAAGTGAGTAGATACGTGTTCGTGTTTGGCATGTTGCTGTTTAATGTCACAGACAACATTCATAGTCATTCATAGTCCTTCTAAGTCATTTAGCCATGTTTTTTTAAGACATGTAAAAGCTTCAAAAGTCACAGGTGGTGTATGTAGAACAAAACATGTAAAATCTCTTAAGCCTGTGTTAACCACAGACCTTATCTAATCAAAAAAGGTTAAAAACATCTGTCAATCACCAGAAGGGAAACAGGAAGAGGAGGAGCAGGTTCTGACTTACATGATATCGTAAATTCAGTCTAATATTCAAACACTCTGCAGCACGACAACATGAAGGTTACAGCTCTCTGTATCAGACTGCGTGAGTACGGAATCTGTCTCAACCCTACAATACTGAGTCAATCTTTGTTAAATAACATGTGGTACTGAATAGTTTCTTGTGGTCATGAGGAGATTTTAAATTGATTATACAATATATTATGTACATTTACATGTTACAGCTATGTTATATATGTTATCTGTCTTCTACAGTATGACACTCTCTTGTCTCTCCAGTGCTGACTGTATTGTTGCTGCTGGTCGCACAAGTTGACTTCAGTTATTCTCAAAATGCTGGTAAGTAGCAGTTAGATAATCAGTCAAACTGTACAATGGGTGTAAATGTGCATATTTTGTATTTTGTGTCATTTGAACAAAAATAGGTTAAATAGGCATAAAATGAATAACATGTTTTAGTCAACATGAGGGAAATTGTGTTTTTAAGGTTGCTCCATTTATACTGACAAAGAGACGTAATGTTTTTCAGGATTTTAAACAAATTAGTGCATGTGTGTAATAGACTAGTTTGAATTTAAAATCAGTTTGTTAGAATAGAAGACATTTCAATGAAAACTATTTATTTTTTATGTCTCATTCTTTGTGTCTGGCTGTACTTAGAGGAAGTTTTCCTCAGGTTGTCTCCTAAACCAGTTGCAGCACTTCAATATGATTATCCATTGTTGTCAGCTTGTGAAGGACTTGGAGGGTGACTGGATGGAGAGTGCATTGAGGGATCATCAGAGGAGTTGTTAAAGAGAGAGATGTGCTACTAGGAGGCTGGTCAGCATCACAGGACCCTGCAGAATTACAACTGTGTTTACTTCAGGACCTTGAAGTGGAGAATACCTAGGTCGTCGAACTGGTGAGTAGGTAAATTCAGACGTAATAGCACCCAATCACTCGTACAAGGAACATCACTGTCACTGGTATGTAAATACACCCACAGGAGAGTTCATAACAGTCAAATACACACAGACATAATACACACTATAGATAGATCTGCTCAGAAATCAGCCTCAGCCAAACTCACCTGAAATCAGTTTTTTGCTGATATTGTATTAACTTATTTTCCATTGTAAGTGAAAGATTTATGTCTGTTTTCAACATAAAATAATTTCTACCCTTTTCACACTGTTACACATTTTTAACATGTAACGTGTTGTTCAGCTGGTTCTGTGATCCTGGACAGTCCTGTCCGTCCTGTGATGGAGGGAGACAATGTGACTCTGAGCTGTAGAAAGAAGCTGACGTCCTCCAACTTTACCGCTGAATTCTTTAAAGATGGCCACTTCATGGAGAGCAGCTCTACAGGAGACATTACCATCACCAGTGTTACCAGGTCTAATGTAGGACTCTACAAGTGCAGAACCTCTGATGTTGGAGAATCGCCAGAGAGTTGGTTGGCTGTCAGAGGTGAGATTTTTTTGTACCTTATGTTGAGTTCCAAGTTGTAAATGTCAACTTGTATCTGAGTTTACCCTGCTCTGTGCTCTGTGGTTGGTTGAGTATGAGTTACAGTTAAGAATAGTTAATAAAACTATAAAAGCTGTTGAAACCTGAGGACTTTGGCCTCTGATGTGGGTTTAAGCTGTTTTGACAGAACTGATGCTCAGGTTTGAAATGTTATAAGGAGTTCGGTCTAGACCTGCTCTATTTGAAAAGTGTAATGATAGATGTTATGAATTGCCGCTATACAAATAAAATTGAATTGAATTGAATTGAAGTTCACATTTCAGAGAAATGTTGGATGTTATTCAAGAAATGGACGGAATGGAAGTATAAAGGTTTTTTTTTTT
>NW_023339984.1:17828760-17832222 GCF_004916995.1 Morone saxatilis | reverse complement strand
TACCTGCTGCTCTGCATTGGCCTCTGTGTTTTCTTGGTGGCTCTGCTGCTGTTGGTCGGATTAGTGCGATGTAGGAACGGTCAGACAATCATCACAGGTACAGAGAATACAAATGAAGAAACCCCTTCATTTATTGACACAATGTTTGCTAAAAGGGGGCTCTTCATTGTAGAACGTGACTTTTTGTGTTTAAGTTAACTTTGTTTTATTTTATTATTCAAACAGGTACCGCAACCTCTCCTTCCTCCTTCCAGTCTTCCTCTTCTCCACAAACAGGTGAGGAACAACAACCTCATTGCAACATCACTGTATGTATTTAGTTAGCCAATATGGAAATGATCACATGTAGGAATAGTTTTTCATACTTTATACTATACATACTATACAGATTTTCTTCTGTCAACTTGTACACACATATATATCCTGAGACATGTCAGGTGGGGTCATGAATAATTGTGAACTGTAGCATTTTTCATGCATATTTCACGGCACGTTTAATCTGGGCACATGTGCGAGCCTGTGTGTAAGGCCACAACCTTACTGCTAAAGTTGTTGTACTTCATTATGCGGTTCCTCAGTGACTGGAGAGGCCCGTGTGTAGCTGTTCCAGCTAGAGCCGACGTATGCTCCTCATCACCCAAAACGCCATGAAGGACGAAGAGTCAATTATACTTGCAGAACTGAGAAAGAGAGAGTCCCCAACATGTAACAAACAAATAAATAAAAGTCATGTGTGCATTAAGAGTACGACCTCTTCCATCCCTGACATTGACACCAGACATTCTGTTGGTGTGCACAACCCAAGGAATACACGGTGAGACCACAAATAACATAACACTAGTCTGTTTCGGCCCTTGTGACTGTTAGGGCTTCTATTTTAGCAGCTCAGACAAAAACCACACACAGAACCCACAGACAGAAACAGGTAGATGGGCCCCTCGTTCGCTGCTGCTGTTGCGATCATGGGACAGGCTGCTTGTGAGTCAAGAAGCCACTATGAAAAAATACTACACCACAAAGTACGCATTACATTTATTTATATCAGGACACCGTGTTTTTTAAGCCAGATGTGTTTCGTGTGTTGGTCAGTGAGTGAGTCTAATTTATAAATGAACAGTGGGGCCAGACTAACTATCAGAAGACTAACTGCACTGTCGTAAATTTGGACCTTTATATTTTCACACTTTTTGCTCTAGATTCACCGACATTACTAAAATAACATGGCAGGACATTAACTGTGTCTGTACAAACTGTGAGCAGATCACAAGGCAAAACCATTTGTAAAATATTATTTTAAAATAGAACTTACTAAATAATAAATTAAATAATCAAACACTATCAGTTTATTTAGGAATTGTTGGCGTTCTCTTCCTTAACATGTATAATCAAAACATTGGATGGTGCATCTCAGGAAAAAAAAAGGAAATGGACCAATAATTGAACCCTGTGGTACACCACATGTAAGCCGAAGAACACAATCAGATACAACCAGACAGTTATTAAATAACTTTTCAACCTAAAACATACAAAAAAACAACAATGTTGTTAGATCCTTCATGTCCATAGCTATATCACTGAGGACCCTAAGATCCTAGGGAAGTTTAAATATTACTGTTAATTGATTGAGTAATATACTTAGATTCAGTATATTAACATTTGGCTAAAATTGTATTCTAGCAGTCTGGACGATGCTTTGAAACAGCATTTTGACTTACATGCTGGGAAATAAATTTTTCAAAAATCAATTAAAAATCTAAATAATTCATTCATAATTTATAATATTATAAATTATTATTATAAATTATTAAAAATGTACTTTTTTGGTGTCTGGTCATATTTTCTGAAGAAGTCTTGAACTCCTGAATGACCTCGCCTAAAATCCACTGCCAGTTCATGTTGTTACAGTACAGTCAAGAGATGACACAGTCGTTTAGGGTCAAACAAATTTCATCTTTTAGGCAAATTAAACATTTTTTTATTTTATTTCTCTTCAAAGCAGAACCAAGAGCATACAGCTGCTCAGCGACACCAGCTCCCTATGCAGGTACCAACCTACTTTTAACTGAAGAGGATCACTTCTATTATACAATCAATATATAAAGTCAGCAGGACTGAGGGTAATACTGGTCTCCGGTATCTTTTTGCTCTATTTGAATGCCATCACTTTGCTTTTGAGAAGTGATGGAGGAGGGGTCACGTGTCATAATGATGAGGGGGGCATCTTGATCTTAACTGATTAAGATTTGTGGCTACAGTCTTTGTATCTTGTGTGTCTTGCAGGTTACTGAGAGCAGAGACACCTGACTGAAGAGAGGAGGAGAGACTATTTAAAGCTCTATAATGTGTGCAAGAAGGAAGTCATACACATGAGCCTTTCGTGAACATTTTGTACTTTAAACTATTTGGATCTGTTACATTTTAATCACGTCTATTGCAGGATGAATGTTTGATTATAACAGCTTTAGAGTGTAAGGAAATATATTGAGAAACAATTATGGTTATTATTACGACATAGCAGTTGACTTGTAAAGACATTACATGTGTTGATTCTTAAAGAAATGTGTGGCTTGTTATGAAGTGGAAATGACCTAAAAGCAGAGCATCATCATCATCGTAGAGCGAGAGCCAACTCACAGTATCAGTGTCTATTTCAAGAAGTATCAGTTCATCACAGTTAACCCACATTGTTCTCTCTTCTGTGTCCGTCCACGCACCTGAAAACGCTCTTTACAAGAACAGAGCTGCTGCTGCCTTTAAATACTCTCACTGTGGCCTCTGTGGTCACACAGTGTGACACACACTGATGTAATATTGGCCTGGATTATGTTAACACAATACCTTTTTCTGAGAACATAAGGTCAACCAGCTGATGAGGTTGAGGGATGTGAGTGGGAATAAAGGCAGTTGTGTCACTGAATATGGTGTGAAAGGTTTCACCTTACATTTAAAAATGCTGCATTTATATCACAACAATTTATCTTTTATAAAGCTTTTACAGCACAGTGCTGCCGCCCAGTGTATTAAGGTGTATCTAATAAAGTGCCTGGTGTACATAATATTGTATTCCAACCGTCTCAATCATTATAATAACTGCTCATGGTGGCAATACAATGCATTTAGACATGCAGACATAGTAAAGACAACCTGCTGAAGCATGATCAGAAATACACAGTATTCAGTGACTGTTTAGAGTGTAACAATTAAACCTACTTCATCTATCTGCTATACCACTAAGTACCAGTTCAAAGTTAAAATACAAAACATCTTTGATAAATGATACCATGACACGTATGGAAATTTAAAAGCCACTACTTACTGTAACATAACATCACAGCAAATGTTGATGAGTATAATTTGTTTATTTGAAATTACATCATAAATCCATATAACATACAATCACACTAACTGTACTGTGCTGCCCCCCTGAGGACCAGTTTCACTATTAGCAACTGACAGGCCTCA
>NW_023339984.1:17828513-17828708 GCF_004916995.1 Morone saxatilis | reverse complement strand
TTTGCAGCTTATAATGTGCAGTTTCTTGCACATTTGAGATATGTGCACATGGATGCTTATGAGTGAACACTTACATTTAATATATAATAAAATCAAGTATTTACAAATGAAAAAGTGAAGAGATTTCTTTAATAATTATAAATGTTAATCTTATGTTGGTGGTAGAGGAAAAAGTGAAAGAATCCATGCAGCTAT
>NW_023339984.1:17827831-17828384 GCF_004916995.1 Morone saxatilis | reverse complement strand
CCATCAACATCACATTTGCTCCTGACAGACAACAGTAATAACTCACGTGTCCACTAGAGGTCCCTGTCAGGTAAATTTTAACATAGTTTGTTTTAGGCACTTAAACAAATGACCAGCCATGCTATGACAGCCTTATAAATGTTGAATCATTCTATGATGGCATGAATGAATCTCCTTTTGTATTTATGTCTGAGTGATCAGTTTCTTTTGAATTTCATCTCTCTGCTCCTCTATCTCCTCCAGTTGTTTATTAATTTGGTCCTTCCGATTATCTAACTCATTCTTCCTCTTTGTCACTATAGTAACCACACACTGCACAGCCTGTAAAACTTCTGTCTTGGTATCTAGATGCTTATTTTCATTATGTTTCTCTTCTGAGTAATTTATATTATTTTTGTCTTTGTCTTTCTGTTCTTTCTGTATTTTTGGTTTTGGTTTTAATTTCAGGCAACGTATCTGGTTGTCAAGATCCTTCTTGTGATCCATTAATGAATTAACCACTCCAATCACATCTTTGCATTCTTCCTCTACTTCCTTTAACTGTATATGAAGG
>NW_023339984.1:17827415-17827665 GCF_004916995.1 Morone saxatilis | reverse complement strand
AATGACAGACTTACTATTCTGTCTCCATTTCCACTTAATAAAGACAGCTGCAAGAATAACCATGAAAACCACAACCAGGCTGATGGTGATGTGAGCAGCAGAGCTACATGGAGCACTGAAGAAATCATCTGTAATGATAAAAAAAAGAACACCAACAACTAGAACTCTGAAATTTCAGTCTAACGCAGTAAACATTTAAATATAGAGATCATTTTCAACCTGGAATATAGACGTGTGTCTCTCTGGTCTG
>NW_023339984.1:17823379-17827315 GCF_004916995.1 Morone saxatilis | reverse complement strand
GTTCAATTAAATAAAACATCTTTGATAAACTGTCGATGAACGTCATGGAAAATTAAAAGCACTTTACTATGCTAACATAACATCACAGGCAATGTTGATGGTTAATTTTTTATTTGAATTACAATCATAATCCATATAACATTACAATCACCACAACTGTACTGTGCTTGCCCCCCTGAGGACCAGTTTCACTATTAGCAACTGACAGGCCTCAATCAGATATTTGTGTCCAGGGCTGTGATTGCAGTCTTATGACCATTTGTTAGCATCTAGTTCAATCAAAAAACAATCCTTTTGCCAGCTTATAATGTTTGCAGTTCTTTGACATTTGAGATATGTGCAAATGGATGCTTATGACTGAACACTTTACATTAATATATAATAAAATCAAGTATTTTACAAATGAAAAAGGTGAAGAGATTTTCTTTAAATAATTATTAAATGTTTAATCTTATTGGTGTAGAGGAAAAAGTGAAAGAACCATGCAGCTATGTCTTACTTAAACTTTAACTGTTTGGTTAGTTTTAGGCAAAAGAAACACCTCTTTGGTTATAGTAATCTAGGTGGCTATGCTTGTAAAAGAAATAAAGCTGAAAATACGGGAAACGTGGTGGCAATCCATCAACATACATTTTGGCTTGACAGACAACGTAATAACTCCACGTGTCACTAGAGGTCCCTTGTCAGGTAAATTTTAACATAGTTTGTTTTTAGGCATTTTTATGCTATGACAGCCTTATATTTTATGTATGCATGATTTTTGTATTTATGTCTGAAGTGATCAGTTTCTTTTGAATTTCATCTTCTCTTGCTGCCTCTATCTCCTCCAGTTGTTTATTAATTTGGATCCTTTCCGATTATATAATCTTCTTCCTCTTTGTCACTATAGCTAACCACACACTGCACAGCCATGTAAAACTTCTGTTTGGTATTCTAGATGCTTTATTTTCATTTATGTTCTCTTTCTGGTAATTTTATTTTTTTTGTCTTTGTCTTTCTGTTCTTCTTATTTTTGGTTTTGGTTTTAATATTCAGGCCAACGTTATCTGGTTGCCAACGATCCTTCTTGTGATCCATGTAATGGAATTTAACCATCCATACATCTTTGATTCTTCCTCTACTTCCTTAATGTATATGAATGTGCTTTCTTCTCATCCAAATCCTCAATGCTTTCTGTCATCACCTGCAGTGTATCTTTTTCCCCTCATGAGCGAGTTGAAGTTCTCGTGTTTCACGTCTGATGTCAAGTTGTTGCCTGTTGTAGGACAGAGAACAGAATGTGTCTAAAACTGAGGAGGACGGAGGCAGAGTTATGTCTAATCAATGACAGACTTTCTATTCTGTCTCATTTCCCTTATAAAGACAGCCTGCCAAGAAATAACCAGAAAACACAACAGGCTGATGGTTGGACTGTGAGCAGCAGGAGCTACCAATTGGAGCACTGAAGGAAATCATCTGTTAATTGATAACAAAAAAGAACACCAACACTTAGAAATCTTGAATTTCCTAGTCTAACGCAGTAAACATTTAAATATAGGAGATCATTTTCACCTTGAATTATAGACGTGTGTCTCTCTGGTCTGGTTGATGTCCTTCTGTTGGACTCTACAGGTGAAAGTTGTTTGCTGTGGTCTCTTCTCCACATTCATTGCTGCTGACTATATTAGAGGTCCATCAGGACCTCTGACTGTCTCTGTAGGTCCAGCAAGAGGAGGTTTCCCTCCCACCATCCAGCCGGACCCACTCAGGCTCTGGACTGGATACCAGCCGTTAGACTCACACTGTAGAATCACTCCGTTGATGTCTTCATCTGTCTTAGTCCTCATAAAGCTGATGATGAGTGAGGAGACTGCACCTAATGATGAAGAGAAGTACATTATAGTTCCTATTAAATAGTCTAGATTAGAATTCTTGGAAAAACGTGAACTAGCTTCTTTAATTCAGGCAGAAAAGGTAAAATAAGCCTTTCAAGCTTTAGTCATGTGCTTGAAACTGTCACATTTAGGTTCTAACCTATGAAGACAATATAGTTTACACTCACCAACAGCAAGCTTGACAGAAGATTCCCTATTCAGTGTGGGAATGAAACATCTGTATATTCCCTCATCAGAGAGTTTTACTTTGTAGAGTCTCAATGAAATATCTCCATGTTTCAGTTTGTTGATGGACAATGACACCCTTCCTACATAGGACGGATGTTTTTTAGCCTCGAGTTCCACACCATCACGCCACACATGGACAAATCTAGGACTCAGGTCAGGTCTGGTCCACTCTACAGTTTGGTCAGTGACATCCACAGCAGGTTCCAGGCGGCATGGTAACACGATGTCATCACCAACCGCTGCCACAATTGGCTGCGATGGACCGAACATCTGAGACTGACCTAAAGAAAAGTGCATGTAACACAAATTGATGTCTTTAAATATAAAAATCCAGAAAATTATTTTAATGTGTCAAGTTCAGAAGACTAAGGAACTCTTAGATTGGTATGAAATTAATTTGTCTAAGGAAATGATACAATAACGTTTAAAAACTGGGAGCATTTGAATCCCCAGTACGGTGGCAATTTTTTATTTAGAGTATGATTTGTTTGGTGCCATGCCCATTTTATTGCATTTTTAGCGCCCCCTAGTGGTTGATTGAATGAAACTTTCAGGGTATGTTTCAGACACAAATTAGTCTGTGGCCAAAATGTTTAGTAGTGCTAGCAGTTGAGAAATTTGAATTATGAAAGGCGTTACTGACATCTTTACCTCCGCAACATTGTGTTAGGAAAAGGAAGACAGCCGTCTGATGGAAAAGCAAAGCGCAGATGGCACCAAGTCGAGGTTTAGATAGCCATCCATCCTTCAGGTAATGCATCCTCGAGTTTTGAAAAGTTTAAAAAGGTTAATCCCTTGAATGGACACATACATATTACTTGTATTTATGCAAAATAACAAAATAATACTAAAAGAATAAAAATATATCTAATTCTGTTATACTGATAATTGTTTTTTGTCACATATCAGACTGTTTTACTAATGTGCCTTAGTTTTAATTCTTAAAATAGATTTGAGGCAACCAAAATATCACCGTACAAGGATTCACTGGATTTGGGTTAGTTTAATCATTTGAATTAGCTTTTGGTTTATTCCCAAGAAGATATAGGTAAGAAAAAAAGATAGAAAGAATATGCTACTAAAATATGCAGATCAGATTAAAACGTTTATATTCCATAACATGTACTCAGTTTCACACTTTATAATAATGACTTTAACTGTCATGTGTTCTTCCTCATCTTGAGGAATTTAAACAAACGATAATGGCTTTACATTAATTATATTGAATTAAAAGTTCAACATTGTTTCAGCCTACCTGCTGTGTGGTTCCGACAGTCACCTCATCTTGTGATCAGTGACAGTGATCGGTCAAAGTCCAGGAGAATCACATGCTTTACATCATCCACTCTGTTAATCTGTAAACAGAGTTTTACAGGATACGACTTGGTTGCTTTGACTTTTGGATATAGTCACAGCACAGAACTAATTATTTTAATATTTAATATGAATATAATTGTCAAAATATGATAACATTAATGGATGTGTAAAAGAAAAAAATACAAGTAAGTCATGCAAGTCTAATATTCTATTTAACAATAAAACAGAACAATTGAAATAGAATGGGATAGAACTGAATGGTATAGAACTAACTTTGTTGGAGAATATAAACATAAACATCACATTGACAGAACAAAGATCTCTCCGTTGTGTAGACAGTGCATTCATACCCTGGTGTACACAGTCTACACTCTCATATTTAAGTTTGCAGCAGTTTGTTGACCACATTATCTGCATTTTGGATAGAAGAATGTTAGTTTTGTCTGGCATTAGCCAAGAGGTGGATGGTGGATGAGATAGCAGGCTAAACAAGCAATAAAACAAACAGCTGGCCACT
>NW_023339984.1:17820850-17823354 GCF_004916995.1 Morone saxatilis | reverse complement strand
AAGTCTGTCCTGTTCTTTGGCTCCACCCTCTGATATTTAACTTAACCACTGAGGCTATTTCTACCACCACAGCAGCTCTGTCTCTAAGAAGACCACTCTTCACCTATATTACGCTTTAGTCAGCAGCAAGACGACATGGAGGCCACATCGTTCTCCATCGCACTGTGTGAGTACTGACTGTGTGAGTACTGACTCTGTCTCCATTTCCTGTGACAAAATCCAACTTCTTGGTGACATCTTAGATCACAAATTAGTTAGGATTAGATTCTAGACGACGCATCTAACAGCCTAATCCTTTATTCTCAGTTTCCCTAAAAGTTCATGTATGATCAGGAAGACAAAGATATATAGCATTTATATGCTCTGTTAATTTCTGTCATATTTAGCTCTTTTCCTTTGTCTCTTCAGTGATGACTGTGTTTATGCCGCAGGGTGTACATACTGAGGTTGGTAAGTAGCTTTGTTTTTTGGTGTACAGTTTATTTAGGTCAGCAGCACATTTCTTGACTTCATGTCTTTTCTCTGTGTGGTTTTGGGGCTCAGATCCAGCTTTTTGGATCATTCCAACCAGGCTGCAACTCTTTGAATATGAATCCCTCTCTTTTAAATGTTCGGGCTTCGATGGCTTGACCGGATGGAACATTTTACGGAAAAACAAGGCAGAAATTGCGCCCTGTAATTCAAAGAAGTGGAGTGTGTCTAACGAGTCATCCTGCAGAATTAGAGGGGCTTTTCCAGAGGACAGTGGAGAGTACTGGTGTGAGGATGGAGAGAGGAAGAGAAGCAACTCTGTACACATCAATGTCACTGGTATGTCGGCACTGCAACAGCAGGATCTGTCCGAACTTACGTTTAATATTAAATACATTCCAAACCCTTGTTGTTCAGGTGGTCTTGTGATCCTGGAGAGTCCTGTACTTCCAGTGATGAAGGGTGACGCTGTGACTCTGCGCTGCAGAACCAAGACTTCCTCCAACCTCACAGCTGATTTCTATAAAGATGGCCTCCTCATTGGGAGCAGCTTCACAAAAGAGACAACTATCTACAGCGTTTCAGAGTCTGATGAAGGACTCTACAAATGCATAATCTCTGATGTTGGAGAATCAGCAGAGAGCTGGTTGACTGTCAGAGGTGAGACACTGAAGAGTTTATACAAATTAAAATGGTGTTTTATGTGTTATTTATTGTGTTTTGTGTATGGTTTGATGCACAGCAGATTAAAGGAGCAGGTTTGTCTTTAAGGAGGTATCATTTATTTTATTTAACCCTTTACATAGCAGGAAAATACTGGGCCTTAGACTTCATACCAGGTTTTTGTTGGTCAGTGGTGCACTGACTCTTCAAGATAGCAATGCATCAATGATGTGTCCGACCATACTTCATTTTTAGACCAACATGCCCATGGGCATACAGAAAGTGGGCACAGGGGTTGGAAAAGACAAATGCACTGGTCGGAAATTAGCAATGCTCTCTGCGTTGCAATACCCTGGTGTGAGATAGGCCCCAACATACAGTGTGGAGACATTCATCAGGCACTATACGCTCAGATTTTAAGTGCTGTTTCTTATTTGTCCTCCTGTTTGAATTTGTCTGCAAATCAAATCAATGTGCATTGTTCCATGCAGTCTCCCATACAGGCGACCAATTAAAAACATTTACTGGAGAACTAATCAAAAAACAATTAAATAATTTGCATTACTTATTACATTTTAACAGGGTGACTAATATGGTCCCAATGTAGACCATCTAACACACCACTGTGTCTTTACAGAGCTTCATACAGAGACTCATCCTTCCCCAGATCAAATGCTCTTCATCTTCAGAACCATTTTCCCCATCGTGCTGATGGCTGTGCTGCTGATGCTGCTGGGACTACTTCACTATGGGAAATTCGGAGGTAAACAACAATAACTCATGTCAACTCAGATGGGAATGTAACTGCCATAATACAGAACACAATGAGGTCAACAAAAAAACAATGACAAGGACATAATGAAGCAGTTAACATCCCACCATGCTTTAAATGGGTGCTCAACATCCTTGTTGTGGATCGTTGCATGTTTTATATGTATACATTTGGTTTGCAGTCCCATTTATATTTGCAAATGGTGTACATTATTTCACATCAGAAATAATAAAATGAACTGATGTTTTTCAGGGTCTAGAAGCAGATGTGTCAGCTGCTGTGACTGTATCAACAAGTGAAGATTCTCACCAGTCAAGCCGCAGCTTTTTTCATCACGAGTGTCTACATTTAACAATCCACTGACCAAGGCTGACGCACCGTCTGCAGAGTGATCACAGCATCTCTGCGCCGCTATAAACAGACTCTGTGGGTGTGTGTGCACACACGTGCAATGTGTCACGCAATGATGTGCATTAAAATGCATCTCAGATCAAGTCTCACTTTTGGCTTGTATTTTCTACCTACAATTTAAAACCAAAGTCAAACAATTATAACCATATTCTGTTGTAATATTTGGACAGAAAACAAACATTTTGTA
>NW_023339984.1:17820464-17820774 GCF_004916995.1 Morone saxatilis | reverse complement strand
TCTGAGAAGAACAGTTTTTCGTATATCGTCCCTCCTGTGAAACACTTATAAGGGACACTGCGTGACAAGTTGTATGTTCCATGATCGTCATGGATGGATGGAACGTACATAAGGTACATAGTAAACATTATACCTGCAAAACGTGAGCATGTTAGCATACTAAAGTTAGCATTTAGCTTTAAGTACAGAGCTGCTAGCATGGCTGTAGACGGTTAAAAAAAAGTCATTGTCATTTCAGCTTATATTTTTATCTTTTGTATATATTGACCACAGGTTCTTGTCCTTTGTCTGTCCTGTTCTTTGGCTCCAC
>NW_023339984.1:17817659-17820364 GCF_004916995.1 Morone saxatilis | reverse complement strand
GTATTAATATACGGGCCAGAGGCAGGAACACTCAAAATTTCTTTAGGAATTTTCTAGTTATAAAGTACAATTTCAGGCAATTACAACCTGGGGTTATAGTTTCCTAATATTTTTGATCGAAAATAATTAATTAGATTTTTTTCCCGTTCCTATTACGCAGTTGTTCTCTCTGTCCTCACATTGGCACAGCAGCTTAGAATGGGAGCGGATGGATGAATATGAAAATGTAAAATGTAACATTTTAATTTCATGTAATTAATCAATCTTAATGTATATAGCACACTTATACACCCAAATGTACTGCACATGATAGAAAGACACTGCAACAAAAACAAAAAGCACAGGTGAGCAAGGGCACAAAAAATAAAGATAGCATTATATAAATCAACTAATAATGGAGGCACCTTGCTTAAAATTCAGGCTAAAAAGATGTCTTAAGATTTCTTTTTGAATATCAGAGGTGGAGGTTCATGATTTAAAAATACTTTTTGACAGTCAAAATTGCACCTTGAAAACAACTGAGACCCAAAAAGTGCGACTGTGTTTTAAGTACTTCAAGGAAACTGCAAAATTTAATATTAACAATTAACTATCATGGCACATGGAGCTCTGACAATGAACACATTTTCTTAAACTCCGTGTGTGTCAAATCTTGGGATAATCTGTGTTTATATTTGAGTCACTTTCAAATCAGGTCATCTTCAAATCAAGAGAAGTTACAACATGAACAAGGGAACCCATAGAAGGATGCAAGATTTGGATAGCAAGCATTTCCCAGCTACTTGGCTCCTGTCATGCTTCCTGAGCAATTTACACAAGTCAAACAAGTTACCAACATCTGACACTGAAACAAATGTTTGCTCGTACAGTAAACCTCCTGGAGATTAAGAGGGGATTTTTTCTTCCTTGCAAAATAAAGAATGAACAGATATCTCACTCACTGTTGGTCACTGGCCGCTTAACGTGACTTACAGTTTATCAGCAGGAGAGGGACAAGGACAGGACTCGTTCATCGGCGCACACTGTACAGACCGGTGCACAACCACAGCTTCTCTGCAGACTCACTACTGGAGTCAAATGAACCAGGTACGGTCCTACACCGGGGCTAGGGGGTGCTATAGCCCTGTTATATTTTAAAATATATATATATATATTATTTTCTTAGCCCCCCCACGTATCGGTCAAGCTCCCCATTAGCACCAGGAGAGAAAAAATCCTGGTGCCGTGCCTGAAATGAACACTGAGCAAACGACTCCCCTAGTCCATGTAAATATAACTGGCTGTGTGTTGAATTACTGCAGCTCTAAGGTTTAATGTACACGCCTCAACTGTTGCTTTCACTCGCGTGACGTATTCTTAACTTCACAGCTAATGTTAGCTTTACAGGCAAGCAGCTTGGTAAGCAAGCTGCAGCCTCTTGCCTTTTTAATCAACTTTATTACAGTTTACACATATAATAGATTACATAGACAAGAAAAGTGCTTCAATAAAATCTTTGTAAAGTGCTTCAGGAAAATCTTGTAAAGTGCAAAACATTTATAAGGTGTATTTATAAAGTTCATTTCATTCAGAGAGTTCATTTTTTCCCCAGGTGCTGATTTATATATTTAAAATGTTCCATGGGAGGAGAAAGTTTTTGTCCAGGTTTTTCCTCCTCCTGAGTTCTGTGAGTATTTGTTTTGTAACAGTCTTGCTGTCGATAAAAGTCTGGTGGATGGTCATGGCAGTTCTTGTCTTCCAGAGTTTGTTTCCAGTAAAGATTCCGTACATTACTGATTTCAAACAAGGTTCATAGAATAGAATAGAATAGATCTTTATTGTCATTGTCACAGGTACAACGAAATTTAAAGCGCTCAGAATCCTGCAACCTCTTGCCAGCCTTCACCATTTCTCCAAGGAAAGACAGTGCCAGTGCATTACGAACCTCATTTAACCTTGTCTCTGCATCAAACACATTCATGCTGCGTTCACTGAAAATCGTAATTTCCACGTTGCAAATTTGAAAGTCCGGCCAAAATGCCTTCGCTGTCAACTTGGGGAAAACGGAAAACTCATGCTACAACATTTCAAATGTGGGACTTTCAAAGTAACTAGGCTTTGGAACTGTTAAAGGGTTTTTAAGATAATCACAAGACTATGGTGGGAAACCGCCCAAACTGGCCTTAACCTTGGCCTGAACAGGCTAACCTTATGCCTGTTGGGTTCGTTAGCTAGCGAACGTTAATCAAAACATATTAACAGACAAACTTGCTCGATAACTTACCTAATTATTCTTCAAAAGAATGTGTGTGGTGTGTTGGTGCATTGCTGAGCGGGAGAGACTGAATGCTGCTACTGCGCATGCACACTTCTTCTTCTGCGCAGTGGGACTGAGACTGTGTTAACTACTTATTGTTGTGAGTGAGCTTAACTCTAAATAAAGTAATCTTCAGTCTAAAGTATTTTGAGTTTTTCACCATGCAAGTAACTGTTACTTCATAAATACCAGTCATAAGTGCATATTGTTGGTAACCAAGTCAAGTTAACTAATGTTTGTATGTCAGGGCAGCTATTGGATTTTACAGTGTATACTTAAAGGATTCAGATTGGAACTCTGCACACTGCAATATAAAGGGTTTATATGCCTGTTGCATAAATACTGTAATAGTGTCTACTGCAATGTTTCCATAAAAACTAAACATATTTAACCCCCCCCCCCTCCCCCG
>NW_023339984.1:17817392-17817559 GCF_004916995.1 Morone saxatilis | reverse complement strand
CTATGTAAACATATCTGTGGGGAGTGATGAGGTCGGAGCCTAGACGCCAAAATCTAAATATGCTATATACTGTTGTACTATTTGTTGGCTGACTAACAAAGTGATAACATGATAAATCAAAAGCCATTTTTCTACCTGGAAGATGGATGTGTGTCTCTCTGGTCTGG
>NW_023339984.1:17815381-17817206 GCF_004916995.1 Morone saxatilis | reverse complement strand
CAGGTGAGGAGACAGAACCTAATAGAGAGTAGAAATGTCAAACATTAATTTATTGTACAATAAAGTCGACCCTCCTTCAATTAGCACAATTATTTCAGTTCAGCTTGCACCTTATAGTCTATACAACATTTCAATAAATAAATAAGTTTCTTTGTATAAATATAGATAAATAATAAAGATAAATAGTAGATAATACATAGATAATAGATAAATATTCATTCTAATAAACACTTCTTGTAGGCTTAAACGCCGCTGGTGTGGCCTAAATGCCTCTGTGGTCAGTCCAAACACCCTTCTGATCAGCCCAAGTACCCCTCTTTCCCTCCAAGTGATTAACCCAGCCGGCCCAAGCACACCTCTGGCCCAAGTGCTGTGAATGTCGAGTGAAATTAGAATTTATTGCTACTAAATGTGAGTGATCTTTGTCCTCATAAACAAGCTGTAGCTGAGATCATAAACCAGACAACAGTCAAGTTCAAGCTGGGCCTTCTATCAAAATACCCACACCACTGTAACTGATTAAAGTTAATTAATGACAGTTATGACCTGATCCAGATGGTGTTTGACTGGTGAAAGTGACGATCACAACGCCATAAGGACCAGTGCTGCTTTGTTATTTAATGTGTATTTCTTCTTTTCTTATCTGCTGTGTTACATCTACAGCTGCTGTAACAAGTGCATTTCCCCAGTGTGAGATCAATAAAGTCTATCTTGTTTTATCTTATCTTATCTTACATGTAGAAATGTAGATTGTGCTCACTTACCAAAGACAAGCTCAACAGTAGAGTCTATATTCAACATGGGAATGAAGCATTTGTATGTTCCCTCATCAGATAGTTTCACTCTGGAGAGTTTCAGTGAAATGTTTCCCTGCTTCAGGTTTTCGATGAACAGCGATGTTCTTCCTTTGTAGGATGGATGCTGATCATCCAGAAGTTCTTGACCCGAACGCCACACATGGACAAATCTGGGTTTCAGGTCAGGTCTCGACCACTCCACAGTTGTGGTAGCAGCATCCACGGCAGGTTGCAGGTGGCATGGCAAAATGATGTCATAACCAATAAATGCCACTAGTGGCCGAGGAGGACCAATGACCTGAAGCTGACCTGAGTGGAAGTGAAGTTATTTTATATTGGCAGTAAACTTATTCACCTCTGGCTCAGTGTCCAACACATAGTCTGTACTGGAGGAATCAGGCTCACAGTCCTATTCTTAGTCAGTCAAACTGAATTTAAATGTAAAAATACACTGCTATCATCTGACCTGTCAGAAGTAAACAAGATTTAGAGGTTCAGATTGAATTTCTGAAGTTATTCATACAAGGCACAAATTAAACCAAAGGAAGCTTTACCTTGATTGACAACCTTGTAACGTTAAACACAGAATGAGTGAATATGTGCGTTACCTGTACAGCAGCTTGTTAGCAGGAGCAGGACAACAGTGTGATGGAAAACAGAAACACTGAAGGTACAGTCTCTTTTTGGGGGATTGTCCATCGTGAAACCGTTCTGAAAATCACACCACTTGTCAAACTTAAAACAGACTGATTATATGGATGTAAAACATGTTTGTAAAAATACAGATGGAAGCCTGTAATAGCCTACATGATCAGTTTAAACACAACTGATGCTGCTGATGGTACTCTTTGCTTTTTCACCCCCTGCTGGTCAGCTTTCACCATCATGTAGGAAGAAGATTTGTTAAATCTGACTTTGCTTTGCATTAGTGATGGGAATTCCGGCTCTTTTTAGAGAACCGGTTCTTTTGGCTCGGCTCACTAAAAAGAACCGGCTCTTTCGGCTCCCAAGTGGCTCCTCAGATTTTT
>NW_023339984.1:17804412-17815281 GCF_004916995.1 Morone saxatilis | reverse complement strand
ATTCTCTTCTATTCCTTTATATCATCGTGTTGCATAATGTTGCATGTTTTATCCAGATCTTATCTTCTTACTGAGTTGTTGTTTCATCAGATTAGAGTAAACATCACCCTCTCTTGTTAGTTTGTTTGGACATTTAGAAAATCTGTTGTAATTTCTGACCCCTAGTGTCACCTGTTTAAGTCTGATTCAATAGGATTACTTTACTGAATAATTAAAATCAAATCATCAAGAAAAGAAAAAAAAAAGATGTGGTCAGTTTATTCTTTTCTATTTTTTGTATCATTTTTATATTGCCTGTTTTTAATATATTGTGATATAATATTGTTTTGTATTTGTTGTAAGTTCATATGAGACCTTCACTAAAACTTAAACAGTTCTGAATATTTGATGGTACTTTATAAAGTATTCACCAAGAATTTTTTTTTTTTATTAATGATTAGAGTCAAGTGTTTCACTCCAAATGCTCATAATTCAAAAAGGAGAAGATTTTGAATTGAATTTTGCCCAGATTTCATCTTTTCTCTCCACATTCTGATTTGTTCTAATTCCTTAGATTAAAGCAAACATCGCCCTCTGGTGGTGAGATCAGCTCAAAGCTGAGATATTTTGAAAACAGATGACCTGCAGAAGATTCAGTCCATCAGCGGGAAAAGAAAACAAAAACGTACAGTTAAGACAGTTAAGTTTATATGTAATATTTTGTGTCTTTTTTTACAACACCTGAACATTTTGCATTTTTTAAATGTTTTATAAGGTTTTCATGTATATCTTCTGCCTCTCTGATTAAATTTCATTCTGTTTTCAATCTTTTTTTATATTGCTTGTTAAGAGTCTGTTACTGTTCAGAATGTCATCCTAGAGACTTTCCACTGTTGACAGTAGATTATAGACACATGAAAAATTGCTGAACTAATGACATAATAACTCTTAATGTCTTCATGTGATTATGAGATTCTTTATTTCTTGAGACAATAAATCATCAGTGGTTCATGCAGTGAAACCAAGACAACATGGATTCTCCAGTCGAGCCTCGATTTAACGTCTCCATTAATACTACAAACAGGGGAAGAGGACCAAGGGTCAGTCCTGGTAAATGTGCAGAACTAATGCTTGGCAGGGATACAAAGTCTAAATATACAGAAATATAAAGATGAAGAAATGAATACACACGCTTTACTTCTTCCTTCCATAGACGAAGCTCTGACAAATACTGTATCTCTGTGATACACAGAGAGACAAATTGCTGAAAAAAACATCTTAAGTTTCTCATGTTAAAAATAGTATTTTTAAATGAGACACCGCACACCAACGGACCAGCGGGGGTCACGTGTTCACTTTTTGTTGATGTTAATATTGACTCCTAACAGAAATGTGACTGCTGCTACAGAGCGGCCTCAGTGGCCCTTCACCTTTCTCTGTCTGTTACAGTTTGTGTGGTTTCTGTCTGAGAGTCTTAAATGATCACCATCATCTGTAGGGTCTAAAACAGAAGATATAAGGCTCGCCTTTTTAAAATAGGTTGCGTGTCCATCTGTGGTTTTTAACCTCGTCTGCTCATGACAAAGTCTGATAATAACCACTGCACGTGGTAACAAGACAGGCACAGAACTCCTTTTATATTTTATCTAATGACAGCTGCCACAGTTGTTGTAGAAACATTTTTTTTGCACAACAAAGTGAAAATGAAAAATAACAAAAAAAATAACATCTCCAAAACCAAAGTAGTTTTGAGTAAACTCTCAGTTTTCCTTGTCATCTCGTTTGTTTTCTTCACTTTGGCAGTTGCCCTTGCATACTTTACATATACACACATATTTTTGTGTAACTCTGACTTTCCCACAGTGAAGGAGCCCCACCAGCAGCAGCAGCAGAGCCACCATTAGAATGGTGAAAACAGTTCTTAAGAGGAGGTAAGTATGACAGGAGGGCTCTGGGGGGGCGGCAGTCTCTCTGCGAAGTTCAGTGTCTGTGAAAACACACAAAAAACACACAGTACCTGCATGACAAACATTGACGTTTCATTGCATTATATGTTATTATGTTTTATCTCTTACACTTGTTCAGATTTTACACTGTTGCTACAGTTTTCAGTGATTATTTCAGCACTTTTGTCACCCTTCCCAACTACAAAACCAGACAAGGCCCACAGTTTTGCCCTCTTTTACAACGCCCAGTGAATTCATAACCAAGAATCTTTCATTCCATATTAGGGTTAGGAATGATATTGTGCTAAAAACAAAAATGGCTTGTCACGTCTCACCTCTGACAGCCAGCCAGCTCTCTGGTGATTCTCCAAAGTCAGAGATGCTGCATTTGTAAAGCCCTTCTTTAGATTTAGAAACTCCCTGGATGGTCCACTCTCCTGTGGAGCCGGAGCCGATGGGGAGGCCATCTTTATAGAAGTCCGCTATGTGGGCAGAGGAGGTCATTTTACTTCGACAGCGCAGAGTCACAGTGTCCCCCTTCATCACAGGGACCGCTGGACTCTCCAGGATCACAGAACCAGCTAAACAAGAAGAATACATTTATGAATTAAAAGAATTAAAATAGAAAATTGAGCATTAGTCATTTGATAGTTAAGAAAGTAATGATGCTAATAATCATGGTTAAGAATTATCAGCAAATATTTGTTCATCAATAAGTCCGTTACCAGTGATAGTGATGTTGACAGTGTTGCTTCTCTCTTCTCCAGTCTCACACCAGTATTCCCCACTGTCTGTTGGATAAGCAGGTTTGATGGCACATGCTGACGGTGTCGTCCTCTCCCAGGTAGTGACACACTCGCTGACTTTTCCCTTTATGTTCCTCATGACAGTCCATCCTGCTGCGGCTTTAAAACCCTCACAGTCAAAGGAGATGGAGCTGTATTCAAAGAGCTGCACAATCTGAGCCAGATCTGTTTTTAAGACACAGAGACAGAGATCTCTCAGGATACAGATATTCTGACATTCAGTGCAAAAAAGGTGAGATACTGTGATAAAATTATTAAATAAATATTAAAATATTACATTAAAATGTTTAAATATTTTTGGATGACTATAAGCAACTGTCTAACTGCCACTTACCACTTTCCTGAGTAGAATTAAGATGAACTTGGGCAAACAGCAGCGTCAAAACATTCATCACTGGAGAGACAAAGGCGAGAAATTACGTTACTATTAACATTATATGAACTCTTAAATGAATCATCATCTTTTAGAGTCTTAAAACTTTTTTTGTAGCTAAATGTGACATGAAGGCAGACTCAGTACTCACACAGTCTGATCCAGAGAGCTGTGACCTCCATGTTGTCTTGCTGCGACTGTCAGACTGAAGTACAGCTGAAGTGTAATGTAGGTGAGAACCTCCTCTTCCTGTGTGGCTGATGGATGATGACGACCTAAAATTAAGCTTCTGCTGTCACGTAGACAGCCCACACGGCACATTTTCAACAACTTTGTGCTGAATCACATTACTAAAGACCAACTGTATAGAGTTGTGACAGATTATTCTGTACATATAGACAATATGTCGAACCTGCTGCAAGTATTTGTTCCATTCAGCCACAACACTGATGTTGGGTGATCAGGTCGAGCTCGAAGTCAGCATTCAAGTTCATACCATCATACCGATTTAAATGAGGGTTAAGTCAGGACTCCAGACTGTTGACGCAAAGTTGGAACACTTTTGTCTTAATTATCATTGTATGTGGTAGCATTAAGATTTCTATTCATTGGAACTAAGGGGCAAAAACCAGGGAAAGTTTACTTACCTATGGGGCCCTGGAAGGTCACAGAGGGATTTATTTCTCTTAATGCATTCATTAAGTTTTGCATTCCCCTGTAATATTTCCCGTTACCTTTTGTATCCCCTGACTGTGTCTGGTTGTGACCACGGTGCAAGTGGGCGCACCCTCAGCTGTGGCTGCTCAGGCTCGAGTCTGTACCATTGCAGCTAGACGGATGACTGTGCTTACACATACGTTTAGAACGGGTGTAACACTAACTACAGAGGTTTTGTGTGTGTGCAGTGAATAGATGTGGTGCGTTATACTGAAGCTACTGTATTCCTGAATTCCCGTGGTGTTATTGGTAACTCATCGTCATATCTGACAGAAACACTGTGGGTTCAAACCCTGAGTGATCACGGTACAGCTACTGTAGCCACACCCACAGTGTCCGAGGTTCAGCCAGTGGATGTAAACTGTCAGAGCTCGGCCTTTTGAAAGCTGAGCAATAAAGGCATATCATATGCAGAGCGTTTCCCTAAACTGCCAGCGTATTATAACTGGACTGAACCAACACAGCAACCTATGGATCAGGGGGAATGCAAAATATTTATAAAAGTTAACCAACAAAACAGAGCCTCAAGGGGGCGCCACAGAGCTTTAAATGATCCTGCAGAAGTACTGATTTTAGATAATAGAGCATCTCACCAATATTATCCATAAAAGCTTCACTTCCCTTCACTCAGCATCTTCTTTGTGGCACTGGAAGAACTTCATCAGGTCTAAGAACACAACCCTGATGGTGTCATAAGGTCCAGTGTTAGGTTGAGCTTCAAATTTATCAAGAAGAAAAGTATGGATGACCGCCTCTGCTATGAGTTTGACCCATGGACAATGCAGGCTCCAGATGTTTGACTGACACGTGCTAGACATTAAGAGCTACATTATCCTGTCTCGTGAGTCCACACCTTTAACAGGACACGGTACTGTGACTGTGGTCGAACACCCATGTGAACCTGTAACCTAAACACTGATGATACCTAGCACCAAGACGCTCAATCTCGCTAGCACACTGCACAGACGGCCATCGTGCTCGCTAAACCCAGTGCGTACTTTGGCCAGACAAGACACGTCAGCACTATCGCAACTACATTAACGGGGTTCTAGCCACGTGCAACGGGACCGTTATTCTCAGCTACCACACAGTCTGACTAATCAACACGTGCGCTGACCACAGAGTCTATTTGAACAGCGTTTTTAGCAGTGTGAGGAGAGCAGATAGAACAATGTGGTTTAACTGTCACGCTTTAATAAACTGCTCAGTCTTAAAAATAGACCCCAGGGCTGCGAGACAGATGAAGAGCTCAGATAAAGGTTATGAAGGTTGATGAACAGACACAGCTTTATACACCATCATTATTATTCCACATTCCCTTTTTCTTTTTTATTATGAGAACACTCCAACTGATGTTATCACAAGTATAACATTTGAAAACAGAAGTCCTCATATACAACACATAATAATACATAAATATAAAACAATTTGTACATTTTACAAGCAAGGCTGTAAACCGTCTCTCCTTCAGTCAGGTGTCTCTGCTGTCAGTGACCTGGAAGACACACAGAATGACCAAAATTGTAAATATTGAATCATACATTTAAAATCTTTTGGGCTTCATTCAGACTTTTCCATTTCTTTCAAGAATGAATGTTAGTATATGTATTAATTCTTTATTTAAACTACAAGACCCACTCCTCCAGTTTCGTCAGTCGACTGATCTTTACGCATCAGTGCCTTGTGTTTAAAGATTCTTCTTTCACTTTGAAGTTAGTGTGTAATGCTAATATTAGTCAATGTCCTGAAGAAATATCTGTACATTGTTTGGTCATATGCATTTTCTTTCCAGGCTTGGTCTATATCCTGCAATTCAGGCATGCACAGGATATAAATCATGTGAGGTCAGTAATCTCTGGCATTATTCCTTTCTCTTTCTGCAACTATCTGGTCGACTAGGAGCTATGCAAGGTGTGTAAAAAGGGTACTATGACACATTTAGGAGAGATTCTTACCTAATCAATTGTATAGTAGAAAGCACCTTCATATGTTGTACTCTCGTTGGTAGCTGGCGTCCAGGTGTCGATGAATGGTGTCGCTGTGAAGACTCCTGGCTCTGCTTTGGAAACAAGTCAAATTGTTTGATATACTTTTATAACTCAGTCATTCTTATAACTGTGAAGTCAATGAGTAACAGTAAACTGGCTGCCACCCACACAGACCTCCATTTTGAGCCATACAAACTGATGTGGAGACAAGAGGTAATGAAAATTTCCACTATAGGTAACTCGAGGTGCACGTTTGGCCCTTTTCCAGTCCAGAGTGTCATGGCCATTCACCTGAAGCTGTTTGGTAAAATAAAGAGTTCTTGATAGTCTAGTTTCAGCCTATGCTGACACTGTCACTCAAGGTCTGTGGTTTTCTCATGTGGTTTGCAAATAGTCAAGTAAGTCTGTAGCTGTGTCTCTAGCTCCTGACATAAATACACACAATGACCTTTCAAGTTTTTTCAATAATTTTACTCCTTTCAATTTTTAAACTTTTAAAATGTATTCAAGATGTGCAGGGACTTTCACCTTTGAGCTAATTAAATAGTTTATGTGCAGCAGTTTGTGTTTGTCTGTGTGAAGCAAAATACCTGTACAACTCATGACTGCTGTGCTCAGAGAATACATGGCCCCTTGTGGTTGAACTACACCGGCTGGTCCAGACACTGAAAGAAAGAGACCAAACAGAAAAAACCTGTTATTTTGTATTTCAACTGGAAAACACGCCAAAACAATAATAATGCTTACTATACTAATCAGCTTATTTAAAAAAAAAAAAGTCCCATAACACAAAATTCAAATCAGATAGTTTGGTTTATTTGGTTAATTGACTTTAAGATAACTTCACCAGGTAGGAATCACATTTATGGCCCATCCTCAGATTAAAAACCAAGCACACAATTAATCTCTCCACCCAGTGGAAGCGAGTTGCTGTGACGTGCAGCTGACCACAGCCAACATATGACAACCCCCCCTTCTCCCCCTAAAAACATTGGTGTATTTTGAGACTCAACTCACGTCTGACAGGAGAGCAGACAGGCAGAAGTTTTTAAAAGTGTTCAGCTCTCAGAACCTTTGTGGCTTCTAACTGAATCTCTGTGGTTTGAAGTTCAGTTTCTGTCTTGTATCCCTGTTTGTCCTTTCAGATATCTGCTTTAATCAACTATTTCTTGTCCGCTTGCAGCTGTATAGAAGTCGTGTTGAGTTACTCAAGATGAAAACACTTCCTGATTTTGCTGCTTCATAATAAAAGCTTTTAAAAAAGAAATAGTCAGAAACATTTATTGTGAAGAATTTATAGAACGTTAAATGCGTTTATCGTAGGAGTGGAGTTGGCTGGTGACTTTTCTTAAAAACAAACAATTCAATCAGGGCGCTTTCTGGGCTGAGTCAACTGAGCCAGCCAATTATAGTAATTGTACCAATACAAACACAGTTTATGTTCCTTACCTGTTTGTGTTTCCCCTGACTGGGATCTTGGCAGTGACACCTTTTCTTTTGAAAAACACACCAACACTGGAGGACAGAAAAGAAAATGTCAGCAAACAGTACGTATCTGTTATTTACTCAATGATTTCCCTTTATTTTTACATTCAGTACCTCTGTATCTTCCACAGAGACACAGTCCCATGAACAGCAACGGCAGAGCCACCAAACACAAGGCCACAGTGATGCACAGGATGAAGAGATGAGAGGAATGATCTTCATGAAGTGATGGAGGTGCTGTTAACATATAGGATTTATGTTGTCATTTAGTGATTTATCTGCAGTAAAAGTGCATCAATCAGAGTATCTGTTGTATCTCACCTCTAACAGTCAGCCAGCTCTGTGCTGATTCTTCAACACCAATGATACACTTATAGTGTCCTTCATCAGACTTAGAAACATTGTAGATGGTAATGTGTCCTTCATAGCCAGTCTTTAGCCAGTTGCCATCTTTATAGAAATCAGCTATAGGGACAGAAGAAGTCGTCTTGTTTCTGCAGCTCAGAGTCACATTGTCTCCCTCCGTCACAGGAAGAGCGGGACTCTCCATGATCACAGAGCCAGCTAAACAACAGGATTATTATGCCAGAGTTAATTTTCATCATTTTGCTGTAATGTGAAATAAAACAAGCACATAAGGTTCTAACTTAACATATAGAAAGTGTTTTTCTCCTAAGTTCCCTTAAGTGTAAATCCCTTTAAAATCCCAAATACAAATATGCTGAGAGCACACCTACAGTGGCAGATTGTTCTGAATTTACAAAGCAACTACCATCTTGCTCTGGTGACGTCATTCAGAGCCAGAGTTTGCACAGTATTGATCAGGGTTGGAGCCATGGTATCAAGATCCCACCCATACCTTATAACCCTTTTTATAGCTTCAAATAACTAAAACATAAAACTTGAGCATCATCAGTGTGATAAGAAATAACTAAAATGAGGGAAACCATCTTTTTGAAACATTTCTTTGACGTGTGCTTTGATTTTTTTGGTCCCATCTACTCACATGGAAGAAGCACATTTTATGACATATACTGCCGTCAGCCACCATGGGGCGATGAAGATATTTTGCCGTCACTTTTAGGGAGCTGTCACGTTGTCCATCTTTTATATGCCGACCGTTTCCACCAAGGACCATCACATTACAACAGGCATTTGATTCATGTAGGTTTGAATTTTGTGCTCAAAATTAATATTTATTTACTTTGTAATGTAACAAAGGTTAACTTACCAGTGACACTGATGGTGACGAAGTTGTTTGTCATTGTTCCGTTAGCTTCACACCAGTATTCTCCACTGTCTAATTCAAAGGCATTTTTAATAAAGCAACGTCCCCATGATGTCTCCCATTTAGAACTGCATATTGTTTCGACTCCCATGATCCTCCTCATCAGTCTCCACTCGGTGAAATCATCGAATCCCTCACAATCAAATGAGATAGAGTCATATTCAAAGAACTGGAGCTTGTTTGGAGCAACACGAAGAAAAGCTGCATCTGAGAATAAGACACAGAGAAACTGATTATTTATTGTAAAATATTCTCAATGCAATATTTGCAGTTGTGACAAAAAATATTTAAAGCTACAGAATTAAGACAAGATTTTACTCAGTATGAATATAATCTTTCCAAGTCCATGTGCCCCTTTTTAGATAACTAAAAAGATAACTTGATTTGGAAATAAGTGTTACTTACCAGCTTTCTCAGCGCAGTAACAGTGCTGATCTTCTGCAACTAAAAGCATTAATACATGTATTACTGGAAATACAAAGAAAAAGAGCTGTTAGATCAGAATATATGCTTTTATTGTCATCTTACAATATTAATATTGATATGTAGAGACAGACTCAGTACTCACCCAGTCTGATGCAGAGAGCTGTGACCTCCATGTTGTCTTGCTGCTGACTGTCTGAACATCAGACTGAAAGACGGATACATATAAAGGAGGTGAGAACTTCCTCTTCCTGTGCAGCTTATTTCTGGTGACTGAAAGGTTGAGAGGGGTCAGTTTGAATGTGTCTGCTGCTCTGAGAAAGTTCTTATTGGTTGAGCCTCTAAGTAGCAACAGTGAAATGGTTTTTAATGCATGAACTATCAAGCCTACAAACCTATATGTCATAAATGTGCAACAATCAAATAACGCATTGTAACTAAATAAAAAATATATAGAAAAACTAGAGTGCATACATCTGTCACAAATCAAACAGTTTAGAAACCACTAGTTTAACCTTCTTCTGCCCTGTGCAGTAAATCACTCTTTACCCAGGTGGATTCAACTTCCTTGTTCCACCCTTGTGTTTCATATCTAGCAATGTCAAGACTACAAACATGTTATCTCTTAGTTAAACTTTAACTTTTTAACCTCAGAGTGAAATACAGGTAATTTTATTAGACTTTGGCTGTGCAGCTGAGGACCGTCTTTGAGACATACCACAGGTATGTGGCTTTTTTAAACAAGAAATAAACAATATAATAGCTGATTTTCATACACTTTAATTGAAAATTCATATTGACTGACTGTAAGAATAAGATCAAATCTACAATCACTGCCGATTGTCTTTCAACCGCACTGTTTTTCTGTATTTATAAGGCTTGTCACGCTCAGTGTCACGTGCAAAACGTACAATGTAAAAAGGATTTTACCGGTAAACTGCTAATTGGAACAGATTTTGAGTTATAATACATAGACCAATTTATCACAAGGTCCTTCGTGAGCAGTTTTTAGAGCCAACATGCAAGTATGTCATGGAAAACATTTCCTGCAATCAACTTTTAACAGTATTACTGCTGTATAACATACAGAGTTCATAGAGAGAAAAACTATTGCACTGACGTTTTATTACTTTACTGAGCGCTGGAAATGTTATTAGCTAAATATTTGAAGCTGGTCAAGTCTGGATCCCTAACTGTGTGAACAAGCCTATATTTAAGATATCTTTCTTCAACTTTATGAGACTGCTGAATAATTGCCTTATATTTGAGATGTGAAAATATACTTATGATATTTTGTAGATCTTATGATTGTTTATTTCAGTTTTCAGGATGTTTCACCAGTGGAATGGAAGGCTCTCTAAATCGTATCTCAGTACCATCAGTACTTTGGTTTTTCTTCACATTGCTGTCTTCCTTCTTCTAACACACTGCTGTGGAGGTAAATTGCACACAAACACAACTGAAACAGTTTAAAGATAAAACATCACGTTTAGAATTTAATTGTGCAAATAAAGAAAAATCATCAACACTTGAGCCTTACTTTTTAGATCAGAACCTTGTAAAGGTCTAATACCACTATGCACTGTCAGAGGCTTTGACACACACTCGCAATATGTATGGCAAGGTCCTGGGGACGTACCACAGTGGTAACTGGTGAGCACAACCCAGGCCCAGCTGTAGCATGCTACATGAACATTTTCCTACTCTCAGCCACAAAAGTTATTAAACTGCTATAGATCAGACTGTTCACTTGAAGACACCTTGGAGGTTTTTTTTTATTAAAGTATTATTTTTTGGCCTTTTTGCCTTTATTTGATAGAGATGGCTGGGTAGAAGCAGGAAGGGGGGGGCAGAGAGAGGTCGG
>NW_023339984.1:17804185-17804312 GCF_004916995.1 Morone saxatilis | reverse complement strand
CAGGAGGAGAAAACACAACAACAGCTGATATCTGAGGTCAAAATAAAAGCAAACCGGCCAATTGTGATTAAATAAGAGAGATGATGATATGAGAGATGAACACAAGTAAAGCAACAGGACAGAGACA
>NW_023339984.1:17803799-17803969 GCF_004916995.1 Morone saxatilis | reverse complement strand
TTAGTGATGAATCAGCCTCATGCATGAATTATACATCGGTAATATAGTAACATAGTAACATTTTACACATGATCTGTTTTGAATGAAATACTTTGTGATAATATCATATTTTAGCTTTTTTCTATTATTGTGTTGTATTGATGTGATGATTGTTGTTTTTTATGTCATGA
>NW_023339984.1:17784738-17803616 GCF_004916995.1 Morone saxatilis | reverse complement strand
TCTATCTATCTATCTATCTTCTTCACTGAAGACAATTTGTACAAAGTTAAATACAATTATCTGCTTTTGTGGTTTTGTGGTTACTGTTTTGTATAATTTGTATTATAATTAAAAATGTCTTAGAAGATTCTTAAATACAAAATAAATTGCCACTGGGTGTGGATGTGTGGCAAATTAATTCAAGGGTGCCTGGATAGCTCATCCATGTATCAAGGCTGAGTTCTTGCTGCAGTGATTCAGAGTTATCTGTGGCCCTTTTATATCCTTGTCATAAACCTGCTCAAAGTTTACAACAATAAAGTTCAAAATAATTTTATTTAACCAATATTGAACTATACACAAAGTACAAAAAAATGTAGGGAGGTGTAGGGAATAAGGTAATGTGAAAAACAAATCTAAGTAAACCCAACACACAGACAAACCAAGCACCTGCTGGCTGGGAGGAGAGAGACATGACTAACAGGTTCAGCTCCCTGTATAGCAATCAGGGAGCAAGTTACACTCCTGTACAGAAGAAGGGGAACCTCCCAAGACCCTTCAGAGAGTAGGAAGAGGAGTAAGAACTAATAGATAGAAAAGGGGTGGGGGGAGGCGCATAGAATATGAATGGGTAAAGAGGAGAGGGTTAGGAGGATATTTAATTCCACTAATAGCTTAAACTAATCAAATGGGAATACTTGTTACGTAATCCTATTCTACAAAACATTTACAAAATAAGAAAAAATGGTGGCTTTGATAAAGTATATGAGTATGATAAGTATATAAGTAGTAGTATAAGTATATGACACATATGTTTTCACTGCTGTAGACTTAGAGGAAGGAAATAAGCACTCAAATCTGTTTAAAACAAATGAATGCACAGTTTTGGTCGGGGTTGATTTGGCTTCAATTCCCTGCCCCCTAAATGAGAATCTCTATGACTCTCTAACAAATGTATTAAATGAGAACAAAGCATAGACTATGTTTAAGAATACTGATATCAAATTAAGTAAGAAGAAAAATAGTGAGAAGGTTGTTTAACCTTTTGATTATTCTGTGAAAAGTTTTGTACAGTTGCATGTCATTTCTTCATTTTTTGGTTGAAAGTTATATCACAGCTGCTGGAGTTGGAGGGAGAGAGGGAGGAGAATGAGAAGAAACTAAAGTCAGTGAATAGTAAATTCAGTTGGGACAAGGATGACACAAAGAGTGAGCCATTAGTGGTTAAACTGGAACTGGACAACAAAAAGACACAATATGATACATCTATACGGAGCATCGCAGAAAGACTTGATAAAACGGAAAATGTGATAATTAGAATAACAGAAAGGAAGAATAAAGTAGAAAACCAGATTAAGCAAATTAAGAAACAACTTGAGACAAAGAGACAAAGAGAAGAGATTCAACTTCAGTCAGAGCAGTTAGAGAGAGGAGGAGACAAACACAAATACTGATTCATTACAAACAACAGAAACATCACCAAACAATAGTTAATCACAGTCTAGTCAGTCCAGGAGGAGAAAACACAACAACAGTTCACATGTGGAGTCAAGATGAACAGCAGACTGACTGTGACTGAATAAGAGAAATGATGAACAGTAACAGTAAAGTAAAGCAACAGGACAGAGACACTAATGTCATGTATAACTATAACTAATAATAATGTGTGCAGAGACAGTTTTAATGAAATATCTAATAATATCATATTTTTGTTTTTTTCTATCATTGTGTTGTATTAATGTGATGACTGTATTTTTTATATCATGGTGAGAATATAGATCTGCAAATTACTTTTGTACAAAATGTACAATGTTAAATATCATTTGCTGTGTGTGAATAAGTAATCATGTACTCTTGTTATGTTTACTCAGTTATTTCTACAAAATCTCAGCATTTAAGTGCTCGTATGTTAGTGATTTTATTCCAGTGGTTTTTTTTGGGGGGGGGTCTTTTTTATTTTAACTGAAAATATCTTAAAATATTGTTAAATACTATATATACCATATTCATTTGCCACTGGATGTAGCACCAGGGGACCAGCATCTCAGACCAAAACAGTGTGACAGAAAATAAAACTCACCAAAACCAACTGTGTTAGTCTGTCCTTGAAGCACTTTATTCAATATTATCCCTGCACACATATAAACATCATTTATTGGGAGTCATACTTGTGTCTATGAGTCCACTATTTAATCCAATATTTACTCACTCTGTTGAAGTTATTTTTATTAGTATTTTTTTTGTATCTGCCCCTTTTCACTCTCTATGAACACGTCACAGCAAACAGTCATATTATTGTTGGCTGCTCCAGGCATCTGACAAGAGTCACATGATAAGCAAACAGGATGTTAGGAGTTTGACTTCAGTTTACTTTTCTCTCTGAGGTGATGTGGCTGTCTGAGCCATGAAACAGGTATGTGGCTGTGTCTGCTTCTAAATCTTCTAGCAAGGATTTCCATAGATTTAAAAAATGGGAGGCATTAACAGTTCTGTATTTTTTTTGTACAAAACAAGAAAAGCTGGTGGCTATGGTATGTTAAAGGAAAGCATAGACGTACACTGTTGTAAACTGAGAGGAAGGAATGACATGCACTATTGAATCTGTTAAAAAAACAATGCAAGAGAGATGTTGCAATGTCAGAATGATGTCATGTTGTAATGTATTGCTCTGTGAAAAGTACTGTAGAGAGGAATTTCAAGAAGGGCTGGGATAATCCAGATACTGAATTTGATCTAGCTTCATGTTTAGCCTGAGACACAGAGAGTATAGATACTTGTAGAAGTTTCATTGAAAGTAACATTTTACAACAGATTTATTTCAGTTTTTAAATCTCCACGATGCCTCTCTTGAAGGATGGACTCTCCTTTAAACCTCTGCTCAGCTCCTTCACTGATGTGGTTTTCCATCACTCTGTTGTCCTCCTCCTTTTAACACAATGCTGTGCAGGTAATTACAAACAAACACAACTGGATCTGTTATTTATCTGTAGGTAATAGGAAGTTAAAGTTGCAAACGGTTAGGATCAGCAAAATGTTCAGTGGTAATGCATTTCATTTGTTTTCATCATCATCGTCATAACAGCCACAGTAAAGTGTGATTAACATTTTTAGGGTTATGTTAAATCTTTAATCGTTAAACTTTCTGCAGTACAAAATCATAGCACTCAGGTTTTGCTGTTGCTGGGATTAGGCTCAATGGCAGCATTATCTCATCTGGTGAAAGTAATTATTTAAATGTAGCCGGACTGAATAAATGGTATGTGTGTCTGTGGGGTTGGCCTTGTGTGTGAATCGTCCAAGGGTTGTACATGGAACTTCACTCAGCTTCTCCTCAGGTCAGTCCCAGGTGGTTGGTCCGTCTCAGCCAATAGTTGAACAGTCGGTGAATGACATCAGTTTTTTTTTTTGCCATGTCACCTTGACCTGCGCCGATTGCTTCAGACATTGACTGTTGGAGTTGGTTTCGAGATCTGACCTGGACCCCAGATTTTTGTTTCATGTGTTGGCGTGACGGTGTGGAACTGGAGAGTAAAAAACATCCGTTTCCTATAAATGAACGGACATGTCAGTGTTCCATTAAAACCTGAGACATTTGAGACATTTCACTTGGAAACTGTCCAAAGGTGAAATCTCTTGATTTTGATTGGAAAATTACAGATGCTTCAATTTTCCTACACTGGGAGTTTTTTAGTGAGAATCTTTACTGTTTGATCTTGGTTTGTTTGGTGAGTGAAATTTATACAGTATTTTCATTTTGTGTTCTTGTTAAGCTTTTATATACATTCATATTTAAATTAATTTGGGCTTTTGTTATGCATTGTCAGTGAGGCAAACTTAAGTTTTGACATAATTATATTTCAATGTTGGATGTGTAAAGATGTACAATTGTCTTATTGTTTAGATGTTCAGATGTAGTTGATTTTGTGTTTAGGGATTTACATAAGGAAAAGGACTGTAGGAGTGAGTAACTTGCCATGAATGAAGGTGTTTTTAAAGCATTGTTCAGGATGTGTTTGAAGGCTATGTTCATGTGGTGACAGTAAGACAACATTCACAGCGACTCTTTCGATTACCGGTTAATCTTGCTTTTTTCCAACCCTTCACATATGAATTATACAAGTACAGATTTTAAAGAATGAGATTTTTAAAGACAAAAAAAAAAAAATTCTAAAATCAGGGTAGATTTATTGAACATGCTGGAGGGAAGTTTTTTTTAGATCCAGTCTACCTGAGATAATACCTTGAATTAACCCAGGAAGAACTGAGAGAACATGGCGGCGGGAGAGGGTTTGATCTGGGTTTTTTTTTTTGGGCGGACAAGATTTTGTTAAAAAGTTTAGACAAAAATCAAAAAAATACAGAACTTGGAAAGGATAAAAAATCATGGAGTTATTTCAGAATATTAAATAGTTTGAAATTTGAAAAGATGTACAGATGTTTCTTAATCTCACATGCAGAGTGTCCACAGTCTGGGTTTACCTACAGTGGACTGGTGCCTTTCAGTCACCAGTTCAAGGAGGTTTGAAATAACAAGCAGAGTTCCACTTACTGTTTAAAGGAGAAACACAGGCACAAAACCAGGCAACGGATCAGTGACACTTATTTTTGGCACAGAGCCAGTTTAAGTTGGGCTACAACAGCGTTAGTAAATGTTTAAATCTCTCAGTGCAGCTCTGCACCAACTTGGTGAAGAGTGTAAAACTGAACCACATAAAATGCACTCAGTTTTAGCGAGCCGGATATAATTATTAAATCCATACACCTGGATCTCTATTGGAGGGATTTATATTTCATCTGGACAAGGACATAATGTTAAAAGAAAAAAAAATTGAAGTAAAGGGAGCATGGAAATATTTAAGCTTGAAATAAAAACTAAACACCATAAAACATTAGCTGACAGTTGAAGATAATAAAGCAGAGAAGCTAAAATGATACTGCTGCAGCACTTCACAGCGTTTTAGTGAAGCGATTACCTAGAATTAAATTTCAAAACAACAAGGTTTTTGAGATTATGATTGATAAAAAGACAAAGGGCATTGACAACCCATCTTTTTTTTACACGGAGAGGAATACGAAAAGCAGGGGCGGAGCTTAGAGGGGTGGCCGGGGTAGCACTGGCCAACCCCTGTAACTGAATTTGGACACCCTGGGTGCCACCCCAGATTGAATTGACACGGTACTGCACGTCACAAACACAAACAGGAGAAGCAGAATAAACAGATAACAATGAAAAGGAAAGGGAGATATTTCCAACTCTTTTTTTCTTTAAAAAAAACAGATCAAGCACAGACAGACTCAGCCAGATATAGGCGTAGCCCGGGCAGCTCCCAACATGAAAACTAGCCAGCCAAGTCATTCATTCAATTCTCATACCAGTGGCGTATTTTTATTTTGATCCTTGAGTCTTTTGCGTCTAGTGTCGTTTTGAATGTTTCAGCCTTTCTCTTTTGGTTTTTGCCAAGACACCGACTTTTTTTCCCACGGGTGAGGTGTTTTTTTTTTAATTTTTTCGGAATAATGAATGACGGTGCGCAGGTTTAAATTGTGGCTTTCCAGGAAACTTTGAAAGTGAAACTTTTAGGTTCATTTTTCTCAGCCACTTTCCGCCGTCATAAAGCTTCTTATTTTTTCCTCAGTCAAGAAATCATTTAGATTAGCATAGTTCTAGACTGGCATCCAATGTACGGAGTTTTTTGCAGGGGCCGGGTTTTGAATCACCTGTTGTTTAATCCCAGGAATTTTTTCCTTATATTAGGCTAAGATAATATGCCAACCCCTCATAAAGCCTTTGGACACCCTTGGCACCCACTTGATATAAAAAGTTCTTAGTTCCGCACTGTACGAAAAGATGAGGGGGTAAAATAATGGATTTATTAGGTGCGGACTGGTTTAGAAGAAAAAAATAAGGAGAGAAGGGGCTGAACTATTTTACAACATACATTGCTGAATTCCTGTCATGAAATAGGTTTTAAAGAGATTTTAGGTTCAGTGTAAAGTTCCAGCATCAATTGTTAACGCAAAATCTCTTTTTAGACTATACTGTTTTTTACAGCTTTTGCTAAACACTGCTCTGAAGGTAACTTACACATAAATACATCAATAAGAAAACAATTTATTATTGTTTTTACTGCTGTACTTAAATAATATTTTATTCAAAATAGTGTATGATATTCTGGAGTAACAATAAAATAAAAAATAGGTGAGTTAGATGTGTGATTTGCCACCTAAGCAATAGCTGCAATCAGCTTGGAGAAATATTTGCCGTGCGAACCTTTTTTGTTGTGAATGTTGCAAATGATTTTGAGTGGTCGAGAACAGACCTGTTACCATTGTATTCCAGTGAGACGTGTGGTGTGTTTTGAGTCAAGGTCACAAGAGGAGAATGTCTGTTTTCATTATTGTACTGGATACTCACTGATTGGTCAACTCTCCTGGCTTTTTTTGTCGTACAATGTAATTCCCAGAATAAACAATTTTTTTGTTGTCAGCTTTTTGTTGGTTGGTAAGTGGACTTAGTGTACTTTTATTGCCTTCATTTAATTCAACTTTAATATAAACTTCACTTCGATGACATTTAGCATATATATGTGAAGTTGTATAGAAATTAAACAATCGGCATATATTCTTCATTTGGAAAAGTTGTTTGGAATCAAATTTGTTGAGCTTGAATTCCATTGAATCGCGTTTATTGGTTACAACTCAACATCCCAGTATTAATCACCATCAGGGTGCTGCTTGCCCTACCTGCCATAGTTGGTATTCACAGAGCAGGACTGGGACTTTGTTCTACGGTGTGAATCTAAAGGCTGGTATCCAGAGCCTGAGGTGGTCTGCTGGACGGTGGAGGGAAACCTTTCCTCTCTTGCTGGATCTACCAGGAGACAGTCAGGAGGTCCTGATGACCTCTATACGTCAGCAAGCAGAGTTGACTGTGAGAAGAGACACAGCAACAGCTTCACCTGTAGGAGTCCAACAGAAGGACATCAACCAGACCAGAGAGACACACATTGATGTTCCAGGTAAAAAAATATTGTATATGTTTGTATTTACAATTAAAGGGACACTATAACACTGTCAAGTTATATTGGACTAGGGTGATTAATTCCAACAAAGCCCTGCACATTGTCATCGTTCAAAGAAAAGGAGTTTGACTCGCCTTCTGTGTGTTTCGTTACCTCTCGAGCTGCATGGTGGCAGGCATACATATGTCCTTGTATTCTGAGGCACAGAAACTCTCTCTCTTGAATCATCTCACAGATTCATATTAGATACCCGCTTTTCTTGGATGGTTAAACCAATAAGTAGCACAAAAGGACCACAATGTCAAACTGACATGGTTGTTGTTCTTTTTATGATTTCAGATGATTTTTTCATCGTCCCATTCTAGTATCTGCTGTTCCGTATCAGCATCAACTTTTGCTGTTTGCTTCTTTGTGTTTTCTGAGTTCTGGTCTTTTGCTGTGTGGAAATTTGAGGCATCCCAAAATCCGTAAGTTACAAAGGGATTCTTATATTAAGTCAAATTTGGCAGCCATTTGATAGGTTAATTATAAAATTATGCTTTCACTTATTTCCTTGTTTCCTTTTAGCCCATATTTAACAGGCAGGACAAAACAAAACAATCTCTTGAAAAACCTTTGGTTTATATAATTCCTTTAGATTGCCTTTACAACCATTTTCAACTAACTGGGTTGAACTTGTACCATGTGAAAGGGAAAGCGTAATCCACATTGAGCATATTTAATAAATGTATATGAAATAATCGATTTCCCACTGATGAAATTAGTTTATTGCAGCAGTAAAAAACTTAAAGATTCAGGGAAGATGCAAGTTACAAAAAGTAATCACAGCACTTAGGGACGTATACACTGTGAAAAGCAAAGCTACATTTCTTTTTATATTTGATTTGATATCCAGTCGAAATGACAAATTATATTATTCCATATATGTATTTTCAACTTATAATTAATAATTTCATGCTTAATTCCTTAATGCTGTTGATGGTGTAGGGGAGAAGAATACAGCAGATCATGGAAACGTGTTTAATAAAGTACTTATAAGAAAAACAATGTCATGAGGGATGTAAATATTGAACAGGGAGCCATTTCAGTGTGAAAATTATTCGTAGTTGTTTCAGTTTAAAAAGCCGATCATATTACTTGTCCCTATGTGAATGTAATATTTTGGACACATTTGGGACTTAAAAGCAGGTATAATTCTACATTTACACAGAAACAATATGAGTAGAAGCTGAACCGGGAGAAAAGAAGATCACATATAACAGTGTCGCAGAACTCCAGTTCCTGATTGAAGAGGGGAGAGACGGAGAGCAGCACATGACAGAAAAGGAGACAATTGAGTATTTAAAAATGAAGATGAAGAAACTTAGTGAAGCATTACAAAGGAATAAAGAAGAAGAATATAAGGATGTAGTACATGCAGTTGATTCACTGAAAGGCTAATAAGGAGGCACTGGAACAAACACAAATCTGAACTCAACCATCTCTCTGGTTGTATGAATTTAAACAGCTTGATTTAGTTAAAGAGATTGTTGAAGGAAGCATTTTTATTCTAAGCACAAAAACTATTATATGGAGATGATAGAAGAACTGGGGGAAAGGAATAGAAGCAACTAACAAATCTGTTAGGAGGTCACAGAAAAATGCTATCAGAGAACAGAGAAGGGAGATTGGTCAGAAAACAGAAAGGAAACATGAACTAGAGCTCTTAAAGGAGCAGATTAATAAAACCCTGCAGGAGAATCAGAGGGCTGAGACACAGGAGGAACTTCAGACAGAGCAACCAGAGAGAGAAGAAGGGTAGACAGTATTTACACTTTATTTAAATGTTTTCTGTTCTGCAGGTAATATTGAAAGACTTGGTCAGTGTAATGAACAAATTTTTTTTAGCTTGTGAAGGTGGGCATGCATGAAAAAGTTGGGGAACCACTGTTTAGATTTAGATTTAGATTAAATTATAGCATGAAGCTAAACATGAGACTGGTTTAATCTTTTTTGTGATGTCAATTAATAAATCCTGTAATTTTGTTTCATTTGAGGAAATATATCTTTTTTACACTTTGTTAGGATCCCTTTGTCCTTTAAATCTTGTTTCTGTAAGTCTGTGTCATTTTAGTGTGAAATAAATTGACTTTAAAGTGAAACTATTTATTTACATTGAGTTAATGATAAGATAATTTACATTAAGTTTAATATGTATCTGTATGAGTAGTTTCAGTGTCACTGTAAATAGACTGTAAGTATATGAATAATTACTTCTTAGAATCTTTAACTTCTCCACAATGTTGATGAAATATCTTATTCATTAAAAAGATAAAATATAATTAATACTTTTTGATAAGAACAATTCAGCCTAGACAATCCATGAAGAACGCCTGTGACTCAGTGCTGCTGGTTCTCATGATACAGGAGAGTAAAGTAAGTACGGTAAAGTTTCCACAGCCAATAAAGTTCTTCCACAATTTACAGCCCTTCATGAGGGTGATTAATCCAGTCAACCTTTATTAATACAGAGTGCTCCAGTAAGTTCACTCTGTTTTCCATGAAAACAAAAAGAAAAGCTAAAATCAGACATTTAAACTCAAAAGTGCAAACATAAGATAAGTGTGGAGATGTGAAAGGGTTAAAAACAACAGCATAAAACCGGCATTTAATACAATCTTAACACAGCATCACGTAATGAAGGCCTACTTTACCTGCAATAACTGTATTTTTGGCCACTGGGTGGCAGCAGAGACAAGCTGTGAGCACAGCATATCACATTGTAAGGTGATCTGGAGATATTAGCAAACGTAGTTCCAACAGTTACAGGGTAATATTGTCATTTGGAGTTCTTGTGGCCGAAAAACAAAGCTGTGAAAGTAAAAACTAAATAACAATAATAATATTTAGATTAAACAACTAATTATGGATCATTTTGATGTGTGAAGCATGGTTACCCATTTCATGAATATATAATGTGTAAAATATAAACTCCACCCTGTAACTGTATTGTTACTGTGTTGTGTGAACCAGCAGAGCACACAGAACAATGTGGTTTAACTGTTTCACTAAATAAACCACCACCTTTTAGAAATAGGATCTGATGTTGTCAGTCAGTTGTCATGATAATCATGACATCTAGTTCAAAAATGTTTCCAACAGCCAATCAACCGAAGACTATTAATCAGATATGATTTGTCATATTTCCCAAATATGAGTGAATAAAATGTCCCTCCTTCAGGGAATGACACCAAAATCTGACATTTTCTGCTGAAAGCTGAGAAGATCCACAAGTGTTACAAAGCTCTCAGTCTCTCATCCATCTCAGGTATTCCTGCTCTCAGTGATCTGGAAGAGACAGGAATAAAACAGAACAAATTTCAATGTTGATATATGACACAACAGATTATCCTTATTCCTCTATATAACCTGTTTTTCTGTCACTGCTAGTATTGTATATCTGTATGAGTTTGCTATGTATTGTATGAACTATTTAGTTTGACTTTAAATGGCTATAAAATCAAACTGACTCACCAAAATGGTTGTATTGTGTTAGTCACTGACTTAAATTAACAATTTTATTAATATGATTTAATTAACTTCAGAACATATGATTAATTGTATATTGTTTATATAAAGTTAATTTTTTTTTGTAATCAAACAAAAAAAAGAAAAGAAACTTCCAGTGAAATACCTCTCTCCTTGCTCTGTTTTGCTTTTTAACAGCTGCCTTTGCTTCTCCAGGAACTGAAATATAAAGACAAACACGGTTACAGTTATNNATAACTGATAGGCACTAATAAATGAACTGGTTATTATGTTAATGTCCCACTGATGTAAAGTAAAGATCTATCACTCAATGTGTCTTCTTCGAGTCAAACTGTAGCTGTAGCTATAGAGTCAGTAGTTGACCACAGTTCATCTATAAAAGCTGCAGCAGCTCTGTTCTCGCAAACAGCGTCTTCAGATGTGTGAACAAACCGCAGGTGGAACACGGTGGTTTCACTGTTCTACAATAACGAAGCACTCACTCTTATAAATAGACTGATGCTGAGAGTGAGATGAAGCTCTCAGATGAAGGCTAATGATGACGATAATTAACGTCAGACTTCATTAAATTAAATCTTGTATTAAATATATTTTTTCTAACGTAGATGTTTGAATTAAATTCAAAGAATACACTTCAGATCTAGTCATTGTCAGTCATAATATGAAGTAAATATGACATAGGCAGGTGGGTAATGTGTTGTTGCCGACTGAGCAACAGCACATAAACAAAAGTACACTTATAAAGCACATATGCATTAAGTAATGATAATTAAGAAACTTTTTATATGTCTGTTAATCCTAACTTCACATGGAATCTGGTAAATCTAAAACAATTCTCAAAATGTCTGGCTTAAATACAGGACTGGTTAAACTCTATAACAGTATATTTTTTTCATCTTATCACGATTTGAAAACATACAGTTTAGGATTCCAGTCATAATGATTGCAACACTTTCTAAAACATACACATGAAACGGTATGTGAGAGCAATTCACATGATGTCTGTACTTAATGTGGCCCTTGCAACAACCAAGCTAATTATATCACAACCACAACTGCACATCTCAAAGTGCAACACAGAAGCCATGAAAGACACTTTTATTCTCCTGCTGTAGCCTTATATATGAGCTACACTACATTACCACTACATTAACACTAATCACATGTAATGACATAAGATAAGATTAATTCAAAGAGGTACCTCTCTTCTTCTTGTGTTGTCTGACATTAGCGTATATTTCCATGTGTGGATCAGCTACATGAGCAAGTTCACAGGCTGGAACAAATAAAAATAACAATAATAAACATACATTTCAACAGAAGTAGTATTTAGTAGGTAATATAAGTTAAAAGTAATGCCGACTGATATAGTCAGCTAATGGCAGGCATATACCAATAGCCTCCTCTCTGTGAGTACGGCAGTAATATACTATATAAAGTATGTTCCTTCTATGTTTGATACTTGCCTGGCTCTGTTCCTGTTGTTTGCATCTCAGAAGAAAACTTCGGAACTAAATGGGGAATAAAATGAAAAAAGATGTACATCTGACTAACAGTTTATCTTAACAAAAGGATGCCTCTGTGGATACAAAACAAACTGAGGCAGTAAAGAATTGTGTGCATGGTGGCTTGATGAGACCGTTATTCTATTAGTTATCTACACATACAGGCCCACTGTACGATATGTTACAGTTAGAGCTGTAGCTTTGAGTGGACATGTAACAATTACTGAGCATATTGCCACTTGAATGTCAATATTGGACCAATTCTGTTCACTTGTACACAGTGGTAAGCAATGGAGATGCTGCAGCCAAGTATGTCGCTTGAAAACCTAGCTACATTTTTGTTTTAATATGTTATTTTTTTTGCCTTTATTACTAAAACATGTATTACTTATGACAGAAATAAACTCATCATCGGAAAAGGAAGGATGTAAATCATAAGGTGTGGAAAAGTCCTAAGGTGGTGAGCTCGGACTGGGGAAAAAAACATGATCTTTTTCTAAACCTGACCAAACTGCAACTGTTTCACAACTTTAATCATTCAATAGAAAGGCTAAGAAAGGTTTTGAATCTCTTACTAGATGGCAGTAAGAGATTATGCATAATATGAGTTAAAAAAACACATCCTCATACCTAAACAAAAGACTAGGTCGTGATTTAACATAAAATAAGTAGGTTATGTAAGTAACATGACCTTAGTCACATGACGTCAAACCCATGGGTAACATGGAAAAAAAGTTGCGGTTTGGTTGGGTTTAGGAACAAAAGCAACTTGGTTGGGTTAAAGTTTATACATTATGGGTTGTCCATGTAACTTAACATTTGAAATAGGTCCGCAATAACTTTTGATTATACACAGGACATGAACCACAGTCTTCATATTAGAGGTTGTCATCTAACAACCTAAAATGGGCTATAATAAGCTGCTTGCACAATTTACTTACATGGCTGTTTTTCTGGTGAGGACAGGCTGGTTACACACAGATCATACATGAAATGAAAAAGAGGTGAACTCAAACACATACCTTTTTTCTTCGTGTGGTTTTGGACATTAGCATATGTAGCCATGTGTGGATTAACTGCACTCGCATGTTCATTTCCTGGAACAAATAAAAATAATATTAATACACTTATATTTCAACTAATTACTTACTAGTTGCTCATTTATACATCAATGCACAGCATCGGGATCCTGGCATTGAACAACCAACCTTCTGATTAGTGGACAACCCGCTCTCATTTTCAGTTTTTTTGCTTTTTTAAAGAGATGTGGTCAAAGTGGGTAAATCAATGAAACATGCGGCACTTCAGTGATATCTATGATTTGAAACAGTTCTGACATGTTCATGTTCAAGCATATTTTTAGTTTAAGATTGAGCTGGAGTGAAAAGAGCTGCCTCATTAATGTTGCTGTAGATTTAGTTATTTTTTGATTTTTTTGGGGGGGCATTCTATATGAATGAAAATATACTATATTTTCTTTCTCTCCCAAGTACTTTTTTCCTGCACCTCTTTGTTTCCGATACTGACGTAGTCCCACGACCAACAGCAGCACAGCCACACACAAAATGGTGAAGACAACCGATAACGCGGTGGAGAGCTGAATGGAGTCAGGGCTCGGAGGAGGAGGAGCAGGAGGAATATATGCTGTGAGAAAAGGGGGTTTGACAGTCTGTGAGTTCATGCAAAATGTTTTACTTTGTCTATAATGTTCTAAAATGGTCTAATAGCAATTGGCAATAATATATTTACTGTTTTATAACACTTAAGTCTCACCTCTGACAGCCAGCCAGCTCTCTGCTGATTCTCCAGCTCCGGAGATTTTGCACTTGTAGAGTCCTTCATCAGACTTGGAAACACTGTGAATGGTCATTTTGCCTTTATATACAGTCCTATTGAAGCGGCCATCTTTATAGAAATCAGCTGGGTGGTTGGACGATGCCTTTTTTCTACAGCACAGAGTTACGGTTTCTCGTTCCATCACAGGGAGAGCAGGACTGTCCAGGATCACAGAACCAGCTAAACAACAAGAAAAAAGATCAGTTATTGATCCAAGTTGAAAGCACCAGTGTCCACTCATTGAGACGGCTGTGGAGAGATGCTTGCAGGAAATTGTGCCTGGCTGCCAGGTGACCCCTGATTCTTTTCTGTCCAGAAAAACTTAGATTATGCAAGATGTGAAGCATTTAAATATACATTCACGAATGATGCAAACATTTCCAATGCTTGAACTGGACAATAAAGTGCAAAGAACAGGTTTCTTGCTAGTTTGCCAAACATACCAGTGACAATGATGTTGACAGTGTTGCTTCTCTCTCCGTCTCCATTTTCACACCAGTATTCTCCGCTGTGAGATACAAAGGCTGGTTTAATGTTCAAATATCCTGTTGATACCTCCTGACGAGAAGCATTCGAGGAAACCTTTCTCATCACTCTCCATTCAGTTGTGTTGTGGAACCCAGCGCAATTAACTGAGAAGGATTCATATTCAAAGAACTGCAGTCTGTTTGGATCAATATGAGGAAAATGTGCATCTGTAATAGAGAGAAAAATAAACATAAATAAGAGACATCTTCCTCTCATCAAATTATTTATGTTCATACAGTTAATTAAAAAAACTCAACTCACCAGTTTCCTGCGCAGAGTAACTGTTCTGACCTTGAGCAGTGAGCATTAGTAATACATTCACCACTGGAAAGACAACATAAGAGAGGAGTGCATCAGACATAGATGTTTTTACCCTAAAATAAAAACATATAAATCGACTTAAATATACTCAGGCACTGTCAAACTCAACGTAAGTGTGCCTGCACAACTTTGTGTTTTTCAAGTAGAGACAGTGTACTCACGCAGTGTAATGAGTGCTGAGTGCTGTGACGGCTCCTGTTTGTCTTGGCTGCAGACTTCTGAGCGTCAGACCTGAAACAACACAATATGATTAGGTAAGGGGCCTGCCGGCTTCCTTTGTCCTGTGCAGAGCAGAAGGCACAGACACGTGTATATCCTTTATAGCTGTGTTCAGGTCACAGTTTCTCTGAGGAGAACAAATGTTGTTTCATGCCAGTCAACCTGCAAGTGTCTTTCCGTTTTTCCTTTTTTCATTGTAAATGTAATAACACCACAGAATGTACGCTTACATAGCGCCTTCTTCTAGTTTCTCCAACCAACTCAAAGCCGCTTTACGACTACATGCCATATTCTCCCACCGACACACACATTTTAGGCCCATACATTGATGGCAGACGTGGACTAGGTGGCAAGTGGCTCATCCAGAAACTAACTGAAAACTCAACACACCAAATGACAGCAACTTTTGTGGCAATTCTGGGGGTTCAGATCTTGCCTTTAGGACACCTTGGACTGCAGAGGGAGGCAGCGGCGATCAAACCACGAGCCCTTCTGATTAGTGGATCGACCACTCCTGTACCGTCCTGAGCCACCACCGTATTTACAATCAATCATAGTTATAAAGTCCTCTCCTCCTTTCACCTCTTCTCCTTCGTAACACGACACAGTCACATTTGAGCATGTGTAGAGAGTAGGCTGATCCTGCCCGCCTCTGCTGAAAATCACGAGTTTACCTTACACCATCATCACAACCCAATTGACTCTCTAATGTTGGCAACGAAAACAAAGACATAATACTTGTTTTTAAAATAAGTTCATTTTATTTTAAAATACAGGAAGGGAGATGAAAGTTAGAGTTCTAAGAACAGGACAGTATACTGTCATTATCTCAGCGCCTCCTCCATGTTAAACTTCAAGTATATGGAGTACGTGAATGGTGATTCAAGCGCGGTCCCATTTCCCTCCGTTGGAATTGACTGCTACATGGTCCAACGTGCCACCCGAGGCGTTGTTGGCAGGATGTGGTGAGTGCAGCCTGGGAGGGGGAAGTCAAGCAGGCTGCAGGGAAAAGGATGTGGCCATAAATCATTGTGGATATACACCAGATACCACCAGGCGAATGTGTCGGGTCCAAAAATGAAATTGTATTAAAATGGTATAAGTAAAACCCAACCAAAACAAAAATACAATTCAAAGAGGTTGATATGGCCAAAGCTTGCATTTAATTCAATGTAGCATAATACTACATTGATTTCATATTTTCCACCCCATTACTGGTCCTATGAATGTCTATGCAGGAAAATGTCTGTGTTAGACATGATCTATATACCATATTAAAAGCTAATGACTTTTATTGTTTAATTATAAATATAAAATTAAAGTAACCAAGAACTATAAGAAAGAAAAAAGCTAAGTACCTGAATCAGAACACCAGTGACTTAGATAAGTAAGAAGTGCGCCAGTTGAACCCTTTTAAAGTGGTGTTTTGTGACACTATAATAGCATCTCTGGATTCTTTAAAGGTTCAATCCAACCTTCCTTGGTTTAGTGACAGCAGCATATGTTGCCTGTTGTGATTCAGCTAGACTGGTCTCAGCATACAAAACAAAAAAATAAAAAAAAATCTCTCACACTTTGTTTTTATGTAAAGTTAATTATCTTTTGCCTTTCTGGGTTTTGTGACGACAATACGTGACCTCTGCAGACGCTTGTTATGCCCTGACCCTATTATTGTTTCTGTATTGTTTCTTCTGTGGTGTGATTCTGCAAGTTTGGTTTTTCTTTTGGTCTTTATTCACTATGAGCCTGTTTACACCTGGCATTAACATGTGTCTCAGGTCATCCCATCGTTCACTACTTTCAGCAGCCCTTCAGGAAAGATGCTGTGTGCTGTCAACTGAACTTTATGAGCAAGGAAACACAGTTTTGCTTTTTCGACTGTATGGAAATCTCATGTTGTCATCACAAAGAGTCTCTCCTGCTGCTGGGCTGCTGACAGGCTGTCAGCCGGAAAGTCACTCACAATGGACGGCAGTGAAGGCTTCAGAGTGGTTGAGACCTGACCTGATCCCAGATTTGTCCATCTGTGGCGCTATGCTGTGGAACAAGAGAGTAAAGAAAATCTGTCCTATAAGGGAAGAACATCATTAACAACCTGACTGTAGTAGGGAGTAGCCGCCCTCAATGATGACGTTAAAGCATTACAGGGTCTCGTTCATGTGTGATCATCAGCTTTAGTTAGGCATGGAAAGAATGAGATTGGAGATGGCTTTCTGGAACAACAGAGGCTTGGCTGGACAGGAAAAGTAGATACAAACATAAAATGTGACAACTGGACATATACAAGCATGAATATATTAAAATAGTTACAAAACTGTCCTCATAAGAAGCAGTTGGAAATATGTCACAATCTAATGTCTGAAGGCATTACCTACATATTTTTATTCAATGCTGTTTAAGGCTTATCAAGTTGAGGAAAAGAACTACCACTATGCACAAACATGAAGTCAAACATCTCTTTTCATTAATTTTGAGAGTCAGTGTTCAAGTGGAGATATAATACAGCTCCCTGTTTACACATCCAGCAGACACAGAGAAACATTATCAGGTATTTGGAGTAGTTCTTCTGTCTGCCTGATTAAAGTCCAATATATATTCACTCTGTTTACTCTGTGTTTAATGCTGAGAAGTGTTTTTTCTTTCACTCTCTGTTCTATGAACCTGTCACAGCAAAGACAGTCATACTATTATTGGCTGCTCTTGACATCTGATAAGAGTCACCTGACAAGCACCAGGGCATTAGGAGTTTGACTTCAGTCTGCTTTTCTCTCTGAGGTGATGTGACTGTCTGAGCCATGAAACAGGTAGGTGGCTATGTTGGCTTTCTAGCAAGGATTTCTAAAGATTTAAAAACTGGTGGGTATTATACGTATGTTAAAGGAAATCAGCTGTTTTCACTGTTTTAAACTGAGGAGAAGAAATGACATGCTTTATTCAATCTGTTAGAAAATAAATAAATAAAGACTAATTCAAGAGGAATGTTGCTGAAATATAGATGGTGTATATTCAAACAGAGCCAATGTCAGAATTATGTCAGTCATGGAAATAAAATGACTAACAAATGTATGAAATAAGAAAAAAAAAACACACTAATGATTTTTTAAATTGTTTTGTGGCTGGTTCCACAGCACATATATTCTGATTTTACATAAATCATCCATTACCAACAATTGAATCAATATTATAATAAATAATAAGAAAAAAATACTCACACACATTTAAATCAAATATTGAGTTTTTATCAATGAAAATCTGAAGTATGATCTTTGAAAGTAACATTTTACAACAGATTTATTTCAGTTTTTAAATCTCCACGATGCCTCGCCTGAAGGATGGACTCTCCTTTAAACCTCTGCTCTGCTCCTTTACTGATTTGGTTTTAAATCACTCTATTGTCGTCCTCCTCCTAACACAATGCTGTGCAGGTAATTACACACCAACACAACGTACACTCTTTTTACTGGAGCCAGTTTTTAGACTTTACTGGGATAAGTAGACATATTCACAGACAGTAGAACTTCAGTATGTTGTGGGTGGATCTTAACTCAACGTAAAGGTCCAGTGATAACAATAACAAATGGAATATAAATTCATGGGTTGTTTTCATGACTGTATCAATGATGTGAATATAAAAATAATATGTTTTCGTTAACTTAGTATTTAGCTGGTGTTATCTGCACCACTGGACCTTTAACTTCACTTCTCCTCAGGTCAGTCCCAGGTGGGTTGGTCCGTCTCAGCCAATAGTTTGCAATCAATCGGTTGACTGACATAATTTTTGCCATGTCGCCTTGACCCTGCCGCCGATGCTTCAGACATGACAGTGGAGTGGTCGAGATCTGACCTGGACCCCAGATTTGTTTATGTGTGGCGTTACGGTGTGGAACTGGAGAGTAAAAAACATCCGTCCTATAAAGGAAGGACATCAGTGTCCATTAAC
>NW_023339984.1:17782355-17784713 GCF_004916995.1 Morone saxatilis | reverse complement strand
AACGACCTGAGACATGGAGACGTTTCACTGAAACTGTCAAGAAAAGTGAAACTCTCTGATGATGGAAAACAACAAATGCTTTCATTCCTAACACGTGGGTAGAGAATCTACTTGTCTGATCCTGGTTGTTGGTGAGTGAATATACGTATTGCTTCAAAATTGTGTCCTGAAGCTTTAACCAACTCATATTTAAATACATTGGGCCCCTTTTGTTATGCACTGTCAGTGGCCCAAACTAAGTTTTGCAATATATGATTTTCTATGATGAATTTGCTAAGATCGTACCAATGTCTTTATGTACCGATGTAAAGATGTGTGAGTGTGTTAGGGTAACCATGGGAAAAGGACATGTAGGAGTGAGAAACTGCTATGAATTGAAGGTGTCTAAAGCATGTTCCAGCCATGTGTGAGGCTTGTTCATGTGTGAGCAGTGAAGAGCAAGCATTTCACAGCAACTCTCCCGATTAGCAAGGGCTTAATCTGCTTTCCAAAACCACTTCCACATAATGATTATGAAGTCAGATGTTTATGCTAAGTCAGTAAAGAATGAGATTAAAAGACAAAGTTTTTCTGGAAAAATCAGGGTAGATTTGCGAACAAATGCTGGAGGAAGTTAGATCCATGCCTGCCTGGAAATACCCTGGAAATACCCCAGGTAAGAACTGGTGAACATGGCCCGGCCGGAGAGGGTGATCTGGGGGTTCGGGCCTGGAGCAAGATGTGTTAAAAGGTAGACCAAAACAATCAAAAAATACCCAAGAACTGGACGGATAAAATCATGACCGTTTTAATTTTTTCAAATATAAAGTTCTGAAAGTTGAAAAGATGTTACAGACTGTCTAATCCTCACCATGGGGCAGCAGTGTTCCCAACAGTATGGGAGGGAGAGGAGATTTACCTACAATGGACATAAAGGTCCCAGCACATAATAACAGTCAACAGATTGGCGGATTATGAATTAACAAGCAGCCAGCTCCACTTACTGGGGTTTATTAGAGGAGAGAGAAACACAGGCACAAACCAAGGAAAAAAAAGAGACAAAACAAAAACAGAAAGAACCGGATCAGAACATAGCCATTTTTTAGGAGGAGCAGCAGGAGGGCCAGTTAATAAAAGAGGCTACAACAAGCGTTAGTAAAATATGATTAAACCATCTATACCGCACTGGCAGCTCTGCAGCACCAAAACTGGTGTAAGGAGTGTAACTGACACCGACCATGAAAAGATGCAGATGCGCAGTTAGTCGAGCCCCGGATATTAATCCATGACACCTGGATCTTGATCTGGTTGTTGGTGAGTGAATTTACAGTATGTTTATAATGCACACTGTCCTGTAAGCTTCATACAGTTTTAAATAATTGGGCTTTTGCCATGCCTGCCAATGGGGTAATTATATTTCTGTGTGGATGTGTAAAAACGTGTTATATCTTAGGTAAATGTCAGATGTGTTTAGTGGAGTTTACTGGTACATGAGAAAGAGTAAGAACTGTAAGAGTAAGTCACTGCCCTAAATGAAAGTGTTTGAGAATTTTTGTTCATGTGTGACGGCAAGACGATATTGTGCAGCACTCTCAGTCTACCGGTCAATCTGCATTCCAACCCTCATGTATGAACATGAGTTAGGATGAAAGGAATTAGATTTGAGACAAAACCATCCTTCAAAAGCTGTCTGGTTGTACTGCATGGGGTAGGTTGAGGTTATTTGTACATCTGATTATTAATCCTGAACGCTGAGTCTGAAGAGGCTTGAGGAATTTACACCCCTCGAAATCTCCCAGGAAGAGCTGGAGGTCAGGGAAAGGCACAATAAAATACTGTTAAAAGTTGATCAAATTTTTATTATATTTACAAGTTCCAAGTTCCTCATAAATGACCACCGCTTCTTCTAGCAGTTTGAGACTTCTAGTTTTGAAGCACTGCTGTCAGGTTCCAGCATCATTAACACAAACCTGTTCTCTCCATACAGTATGTTTTTTGTGTTGGCTATGCAAAAACATTCATGCATGCCTCGTAAATTGAGAGTCATTTGAAATCTTTTCTCTCATTAGGTGTCCACTCATTCATAGTGGTCAGCTTAGTAAGAGCAGAGAAAGATAAAGTCGGCAGTGGAGTGGTTCTACAGTGTGAGTCTAAAGGCTGGCATTATCGGTCTGGTTGCTGTCCTTCTGTTGGACTCTAAGCAGGTGAAGTTGTTGGCTGTGTTCTTTCCACAGTCTCTGGGCTGGCACAGTGGATAAGAGGTCATCCAGGACCTCTGACTGTCTCTGTAAGGTCCAGCAAGAGAGGAGGTTTCCCCTCACGTCCAGGCAGACAGGCACCTCAGGTCTCATGGATGCCAGCCTTCGTAGACCTCACACT
>NW_023339984.1:17776362-17782330 GCF_004916995.1 Morone saxatilis | reverse complement strand
TTTCCAGTTCATCACATCCATTAACCTGCCTCATACAGCAGATATGAGACCATCGATTATACATAAGTGGACTATGGATGAGAGATATTAACCTCGACTGTTTCCTCCAACCTCCTTCTCCCTCATTACTGCATCTCGTCCACCTTTCGCTTCCAGCAGTTCCCTCCCTGCCCTGATTCTGCTTGCATGCAGCGTGTGACGAACATAAAATATCAAATGCTTATGGATACCTGGAAACTACTACTAATTTGATTATTAGACTCACGTCTATGATAAGATAATTTATCCTGGTAAAGATTTTGTTAACCATAACTCTTGCAATAGTAAAGTGTTTGATGGAGCACAAAGGAGAAAAGCAACCGTCACAGCATTTGTCTCCAGTTTGTTCTTGGTCGGCCTCACTCTGTCTGGCTGTGGAAGAGAGAGAGGGAGAGTCAGACTTAAGACAGAATAGAATCTTCTGTCTGCGACATGATGCGAAGTATACTAAAAATACTTGACATTCTAGTTTCAGAACATTCAACTTTTTATTCAGACTGTTTTCTGACTGTTGGAATATCATAATGGGAGATAATCACGCATCTAAGCGTAGGGTAGGTCAGTTTGGATATAGTCTTGACTGATGCTTTTTCCACTGTTCCATCAGGATTATTTTCTCTTCTTTCCTGTCCGTTAGCTGCTTGTCGTTTTCTCTTTTTCTCTTCGCAATTGAAAACAGCAAGGTCCTGTTGGTTTGTGTTTTTTTTTACTTTGACTTTGACTTCGTTCTCTGTTTCTTACATTCTTTTGGTCTCTTTTCAGTTCAGCGCATCTTTCTCTCTGTTTCTTCGTTCCAGTGACAGGACACTATCTTCAGCGTTGTTGCTTTTAGTTTGGTTCTTCTTCTCTCCTTGCTATCACTAGGTATCTACTCGGGCTTTTCTTGATTCTCTGTAAACAACACTTATATATAGTCAGTAGGATATTAGAAGTATTGAAACACACATGTACGCTGGCATTGTTGAAAGGTATCGCACCGATCAGTCGGACTATTTGCGTTCCTGATTAGAAAGTACAGACACCACTGCAGGTTTTCACAACACATTACCTTGACTGGACCTGTGGGGGGACGAGAATAACGGCGAGTTGGGTGTATCAATGGTAATTTATTGCCATATTGAATTTGCGGACTGTTATGAAACCTCTGTGACAAGGCCAGGTTTACAAGGGAATTTTCGAATGTCATGTTTGACTTAGCGGACATTTTTTCTCGCACCAAGAATGACAAAGAAACGCAGACATAAACACGATGCAAGCAGCCAAACTAAAGCATGCCAACACCAAGCAATGGGGATGTGGAACATCAGAGACGTGCACGCGTGGGACCTCCAAAGATAATGATCTGAAATGATATAAACACACAAATAACAACTTGAATGGCAGAATATAGAAAACTAGGACCTGAGCTGTTTTGAAACAAAACTGGAATGGACCCAATCATGATTTTAAAATCATTGCTAAGGCTGGATACATAGAGGGTGTTCTCTCTGGTCTGGAGGTTGATGTCTTCTGTTGGACTTACAGGGTATTGGTTGTTGTGTTCTTCTTTCCTCTCACAGGCTCATCTCTGCTGCTGATCGATGTTATAAGAGGTCATCAAGACCTCTTGGACTGTCTCTTGGTATCCCCGAGCAGGACGAGGAGGTGGTTCGCTCACCCGTCAGCCAGACACCTCAGCTGACTGGACCAGAGAGACACACATCTATGTTCCAGGTAGAAAATGGATTCTATATTTATATGTTTTGTTTTAGGCTCAAATTTATGAGTTCTACTCGTTGCTGTTATTTCTTTTGTAATTACAGATGACTTCTTTGGTACTCCATGCAGTTGTGCTGCTCACATCACCATCACCTTAGCTGTAGCTCTCTTGGTTATTCTTGCCATTGTCTTGATTGTGTGGAAATGGAGACGAAACAAAATCAGTAAGTCTATCATTAATTAGTGTACTCTATTTTACATTGCACATTTCTTTCTTTATGTTACAACAGGAAAGGGGACACTGCAGGTCATTGCAAACATAAATGACTTACTTTACCAATTACTGCAGATAAAGGTTATTAGTTAGATATAATTAGATAAAAGAACATTTGTGCTACATTTAAATGTTTGCTTCAGTTGTCTTATTAATGCACACAGCTGTCAGATATTGTAGTGTTGCTGTAGACAAAGACAAATATATCTTGTTATTATTACCTCTGAGCACAAGAGGGCAGCAACAAGTAACATTCCTACCTGTAAGCTATGCTAATTTTCTTAGTCAGGAGGATTTAGTAGATGAAGACACAAAGGTGTAAACACTGTCCGAGCTTTGCTGCAGTGGTTAGCTAAAAAAAAAAAAAATTGATGAACAGACTGAACTGTCAGTAAGGTTGTTAGATATTGCTCGGATGTACTGCATCTTCTCAGTCAATCAGTCAATCAGACTTTATTTGTATAGCACTTTTAACTTTTGCACTATTTTCAAGTAAAACAAAAGTAACAAGTACATTTAAAAGGAGTTATCGAAATCCTAAATTATTACATTACTAGTTACTGCCAAAAGTAGTGAATTTACAGGAGCGTGTTACTTTATGTATGTTGGGATTTCTTGTATATAGTTTACATTATCTATGTCTCTTTTTTTTCATGTCCCCAAAGAAATTCAAACAAGAGACAAGGAATATGTTATTACAACATTGGTCGACCATAGGAAAGAACTGGGTAACTTCAGAGACAAACTGAAATCACTGCTGGTTGAACTGGAGAGAGAAAGGAGTGAAAACAAGAGGAAGCTTGACTCTGTGGAGACAAGACAGGTGCTTTCCAAAGATGAAGTAAAGCATCTCCTACTGCGGGCCGAGAAAGAACTGGAGAAGATAAAACCAGCACTCGAGGAATGTCTAAACAAGGCAGAAGAACAACTAAAGACATTAGAGGGAATGACAGCAGGAAATACACACCTGAAGGAGACAGAGAGACAGAGAGACAAGAGTCAAAGAACCTCAGAAGGTCAGAGCAGTCAGAGAGAGGAGAGGGATGAAAATACTGAGTTAGCAATGTTAACAGAGAATCATTACACTGGCTCTTAATTTAAAGCTCATACTGAATGAATGATAGTGAGTCAGTACAATGAAAAGAACTGATGTGTGCATTACTGCCACGGATCGAGTCATTTCCCTTAATTTCCTGAACGAATTTTCATTAATGCTGTTCATTACCAGCTAGTCGACACTTGATTCCCCAGATCCACTTTGTTTGAACCAAACTGACAGCATCCGGTCAAAATGCTGGAGAACTAACTTACATTACTGAGTCCCAGTTAGAAAAAATTACACCAAAGATTATTTTGTACACATACACAGGCTCTGTTTCAGTCACTGTAAGGCAAATATTTTTCTAAAAGAGGGTTGCAGTTTCCCTCCACTTTGATGTTCTCCTGAAGCAGAATGACAAATTGCCTTCTAAATTAGATGCAGCAATATACAGTTGGATGTAAATCTATTCTAGTAGACAACTCCCCTCGCCCATATGAGTCTTACATTTTCACCATTTGGTGAAGAGTTGTTTAGGACTTGTTTAGGACTCAAAACTCAAGTTTGACATGGGACTTGAGAGCAAAGACTTTAGACACTTGGTCGCACCTCTACAAAAAAATAAAAAAACACAGTAAAGGAATTTTACATAAATCTAAGTGTGTGTGGGTTAAATTGGAAATGTATTACAATTAATGTATTTATAAAAATAGAAACATAAGAGAGACATGTCAGTCTTGACTTGGGATTCCAATAAATGTTATTAGTCAGACATCTGCAAATAAATACTTGGATTTTGCATATACACTATAGAATTAAGATGTACGTCTATATGTGTATGAGTTATAATTGGAAATTTACTCAAACAAATGTATTTATGAAACTGGACCTGGACAGTTGGATCTTTTGAAAAAATGAACAAACCGTACAAAGTACAAATACAACTTTCTGTTATGTGAAGCTTGATCTTTATTACAACTGCACTGGTTCCCCATTTCTACCCTTTATTGGCCATTGACTTTACATGGAAAATGTCCTATATTATCAATAATTTTTCCACCACTAACTGCTAATCACATTTACCATTAACTACTGACAGTGTCATAGAGACTGTAAACTCAGTGTTTCGGCATCATGTTGGTAGCTGACCACAGTGAGTATAAATACCATCTGCAGCAGCTCTGCTCCTCTATACATCTCTGTACAAGAACAGAGCAGATAGAACAAGGTGGTTTCACAGTTCCACAATAAGACACTCGTGATTTGACTTGGCCAGAGAGCTCAGATAAAGACTTGTGAAGATAATAATCCTGAGAACCATTAAAGCTAATTTTTAGCAAGCTAGGTCTAAACCTAGGCCTGGTCAATATATTGTCAGTGTGCCATATTGTGGACAAATTGCTACATGGATAGCTACTTTTATACAAAAATATGGAGCAAAGAGACAGTGTAGACCAGAACAATCAGTCTTGCCGAATCAATTGCATAATAAAAGTTATCTTCTTATGTTTAAAGTAGGTTGGTACTCGCAGAGGGAACTGGTGTTGCAGCATGATACCTTTGGTCCTGTTTCGGGGAAAAAAAAAATTATGTCAGTCAGATGAAAGGAAATGTTTTCTTTTGAGTCACATGGACTTTGGCCATGACGTTTATTGGACAAAACGTTATCAGACAGCAAATCCCGCGAAGCAATAAAGTAATGTAATGTAATGTTAGCTTTTCATACTAGTTTTAATAGTTTGTCTAGTCTTACCTGTGCTCAGAGCATGGTAATAAATTGTAGTCCATGAGTCATCTTTATCTGATGGAGAAAGACAGTACTGACAGTTACCATTGTTATCCAATAATACCGTCTGGATATGAGTATTAAGGGCCTTATCAGGTATAAGGGATTAACTATGTATATATAACTCTGCATTATCTAAATATACAGCACTGGCTTTCACTTTTATTATAGGCCCTTTCTTAGCTGAGACAGTGGCAACTCTTACTCTCTTCGTTGATTCGTATGTGTAATATCTTCTCCACTATTAATGACAATGGCGGAAAAAAGAAAGAAATTCAAAAACAAGATACAGAGTATTTGTCATATTTCCAGAGATTATCCTAACATAACTTCTATTATGATTTGGCATGATACAAATAAAATTGAATCTGTGCAAAACACTTTATGGATGGAAATCCCGTTTTTATTGACCTTTGTTATCATAACTGAATGTATTAATTAGAATGAATCAAATGTTTTTGATGGTCTCCTGGTAAAAACAATTATTGAAGGGTATACTGTCATTAATGTTTTTGTCTGAGAAAACCACTTCTGCATGGGACACCACAAAAAATATCATCATATATCATCATCACTTTTTCGAACATCAAATAAGAAAGATTTTCAGTACCTCATTTAATCAAATATTTTCTTTGTTTGAATATTTTGTACCTTTGTGGTTCATATAGAGTCCTACCACCAACAGCAGCAGAAACGCCAACAGTAAAACAGGGACAACTATCCAAAGTAGGAAGAAGACGTGAGAGGAGTCAGGAAGAAGACTTATTTCTTGATGTGCTGGAAAAAAACAATATAAAGCATGTGCTTTTTTTTTTTTTTTTTACAATAGGACAACATGGGATCTTAATGCTGCAAATTAAAATATTTCAATCAAAACACTTTTATATAAAATAATATTCTAGTCTCTGCTAAAATCTGGTTCATCTAAATATAATTTATTGTACAGAATTAGAAAACAATTAAAGACAACCAGCAAGACTAAGACAAAATTAACATCATACTATGTCCAGTAGGATGATTCATAGTACGTGAATAAAATCACTCCCAGAAGAATTTAGACCTTGACACAGATAACAAAATATGCATGAAAGTTGGCCACAGTGTTATCTCTCACCTCTGACAGCCAACCAGC
>NW_023339984.1:17773523-17776262 GCF_004916995.1 Morone saxatilis | reverse complement strand
ATGACAAAAATGAAAACCAGCGAAGAAATGGCTAGAGTTGCCAAGTTCCCTTTTAACGGTTGGAGATAATTTTAACTTCTGTTTAGCACCTCACACAAAAACCACTCGAGAAACCCACAAACAGAAACAAGTAGAGGGGCTCTCAGTTCACCATGTAGCAGCTCCTGGGTTGGCTCAACTTACAGTGGGGAAATTTGAATCAGAGCCAAGTAGCAAGCATCCAGAGCAAATACATGACAATATACCCTTCACAACTGTTTAAATCAGACAAATATTGGAATAAAGTCCTAAACAACTTTGCATTGTTGGGCATCGTGTGCATAGAAATGTTTACAAAACATATATTAAGAGAAAGCTAAATGGGGCCAATAATTTAGCCCTGGGGTACCCCAAATGTCAGATCTCCAATAGAATCAAGAACATTTTCTGTCCGTCTTAGCTCTTCAGTAACTGACACTTTCTGTCTCCATCAGATAAGAATGAACCCTTGACTTCACCTGTTTACCATACTCTGAGCATGGGTAAGACAAAACAAACAATTCAATCTTGTAAGAAAAGTTAACACTCAAATAAACTCCATGGACATCAATGTGATTCTTACTTTGGAATCCAAAAGACATCTTTGCTTTGTTTCTTTTATGTACCGATCCACTTTTACCACATTTAATAATTTGAAAACAATTCTGTTGTTTTTATTTTATTATTAGTTATTATTTGTATATCCTGTGTGTCTTACAGTTCATTGAGAGCAGACGTCGCTGAAGGATAGAGGAGAGACTCTGCCTGTATGTCAATGCTTTTTAACACATTTTATCATCTCTATCGCAGAGTAATGGTTAAGTTCTTCTTTTGTTTGTAAAAGCTAAATTAAAATGTTATGTGTTATGTGAAAATGGCCTGGAAAGTCATTGAGTAAAGTATTTTTAAAAGTAGGCCAACATTGTTCTCATGACCATCAGCTCATCGTCTAACACGGAGCCTCAGTGTTTATTTCCATTATAGCTGAAACCGCTTTGTTCTGTCTGCTCTGCTTGTTCACATATCTGAAGATGCTGTTTGCAAAAACGGAGCTGCTGCAGATTTTAAAATACACTCACTGTGGTCAATGACTAACATGATGCTGTTACATCGGAGTGAAACTGTGTGACCGCTGTCAGTGTACGCGTCCTATATTTATAAATAACCAATGACTGTCATCAACTGTCAATATTGTATGAACTTTGTGAACACAGAATATTTCCGATGCTGCATACAAGTTCATAACCAACAATGTGTGAAAACTATGAACCCAATGCAGCTGTTACGGTACACTGGAATTAAATGTCAGGTTTTGTTTGTATTTATGTTTGTTTTGTAAATTTTTATACTTATACATTTCCAGTTTAATCAATATATTTCAATTTACCACACATATATCTTAATTCCCTTTGGTATGTTTAATTTTCCTGTGTTCAAAAATGATCATAATCACACTCAATGAGAAGTTGTGACGGCATAGTTGAGTGAAATGGCTCATTTCAAACCAGTGATGATTAACTGGTTAATGAAAATACTTCATGTATTGGGACTAACCAGGTGGCTCACTGCTGCCCCCCAAAGGCCTAACATTGTTTGGGTAGATTCTCGCCACCTCTGTTGAAGACATTGTGAGAGTCTGACTCTAGCAAAACAATGTATATTGGGCTAGCAGTGTGAACCTCTCCAACCTTCCAAATAAACTAATTTTACATAAATCTCTTCAAAAGCTTCCAGTGAGCTAACACGAACAGAATCTTAATTAGCATTATTTGTAACCCCTGTGTTTACCCTACTATTTCAGGTAAAACAAATGCTGCTGTAAAAAAGGGACCACTAACATGGAGATGTTTAGCAAGTAATGTCATAGTTGTCATCTTACAAACTAAATTCAGTCTGGAAAAACTTGGTTTCCCAGTATAAGTTATAGGTCTAGATACCAGCAGGTTGCCTGTTATTATTTTTTACAGTGGAGCTCTGTCGTATATAACGTATAACTGCCTCAGTCCCCAGAAATAAGCTGCACAGGAAAAGGAAGTGCTCACTTACATTGCGCTGTATCTTAAACCCTAATTCAGTCCCATGCTCAAACAGTCAGCAGCAAGACAACATGGAGGTCACAGCTCTCTGCATCAGACTGTGTGAGTACGGACTCTGTTTGAGCAGCAATTAAGGTAATACCGTTAGTGTTTCTTCACTGATGTTGTATGGAATTTTTAGCCATCAGCAGTTGATTTACATAAAAGCGCTTCAGTGTCTGATACGCAGATCTTTGTCTCTCCAGTGATAAATGTACTGGTGTTGCTGTCGCCTGCAAAAACTCTGCACAGCTACTCTCACAAAGCTGGTAAGTCTCTGAGACGCGCATGTGCATATTATGTCTATTAAATCGTATTACTAGAATGGAAGTTACACCAATCAGCCATAACATTATGACCCTGATGGCCATAATGTTCTGCAGTGTGTGTTCTGACACCTTTCAATCAGAACCAGTATTAACTGTCAGCAGTTTGAGCTACAGTAGCTTATCTGTTGGATCTGAACACGCCGGCCAGCCTTCCCATCCCACATGCATCAGTGAGCCTCAGCCCATTACCCTGTCTCCAGTTCTATTCTTTCCTTGGAGCACATATGATAGATACTGACCACTGCAGAGCGGGAAAAGAAAATAATTTGTTTTTCATTTTTTCTTTCTCAGATTCATCTTTCCCTCATATTGTTCCG
>NW_023339984.1:17767826-17773423 GCF_004916995.1 Morone saxatilis | reverse complement strand
CAACATTTGATACATACATACACTCTGACAGCATTCCTGTTCGCCCTACAAAGAACAAAGACGACACATCTTTCCTGCTAAAAACATTACTAGAGAACAAGCTCTCCCCAATCGGAATCGGCACAGACTCCTATTTAGCCCACTCATCCACCACACACTACAACTACACCCAATAACAAACAACCCCCTATAATCTATCTCTATCATCAGTTCCTTTATAAGTTAGATTCTATATATAGATCCAACCAAGAGTGTAGCTAATCACTTTCTGTTTGCTTTTATTCTATCATACTGATAAATTCTTAATAAAAACTTTGTTGTGCTTATCATGAATTGCCTGGTCTACAATATGCTCTTCTTTATGAGCAGAGTGAGTTGGCTATCCAACCTCGTTCATAACAATGCTATACACATCCAGCTCACCACTTTAGCATATCTAATAATGATACTTTGGTTGTAAATTATTACACTTGAATTATTAATCAGATTCTGATATAAGTAGCTTCCATTGTAATGAGAAACTGGATTAAACTCGATTATTGGCTATCGTTTCCCATTTATTTAAGAGGTGAGAATCCCAGAAATCATCTATAATATGTTTACAAATAATATATCTAAATCAATTAGTCATTTTCTATTATCTTTGTATTATAAACTTTGATAACCATTAATGATAATTACTAATACAGTTAACCACTGTAACAGCCCTAGCACAAGATTGTGCTACAAAATCATCAAAACAAGTAATTTGTTCAAACACATTTCTATATCTTGCAGTACTTCTCTCTACGTCAACAGATCGGCGAACAGCCATGACTATTCAACCCTCTCTAATTCATAATACAAACAGTACAAATGTATATTTTTGTAACTGTCCTGATCAATATTTTCTGAACTCATTTCTACTGCTGCAATGAAGTTTCATCGCAGGAATCCATCAGCTCAGCCCTCATCATAAACCAACTAACGGTTGCCCAGGACTCGCCCGACCATGTGGGACTTTAATTCGATGTGTATCATTATCACCTCCTCTCTGGTCCCTCTCCAAAAGCTTGAATGCATTCTTTCCCCTTACCCTCCCTTTCAACCGTTTTCTGGTTTCCCAAAACGCCAAACACGACAACCCCGATACCGAGAACAAAAGAATGCAAACAGCAAGCTTGAATCGACTACGAACAGCAGAACTCACGGGGCGATGAACAATCATCTGAAACATAAAACACACGCCTTCCTTCTCAACATTCCCGTATGCTCGCTTTGCTCTGCTGCATTATTCCCTGCAGAAATGTCAAAGAGGCAGTATACTTATCCTACATATGAGCTTGAGAGCAAACTCACTGACGCATTCTGTGCTCGAGAACATAATCAGCCGCCCACGTCCTCTTCCTCTTCGAGACTCGTCGCACATGGACTACTTCTCGACACCCCAAGTATTTCGATTTTGTCTGTTAACTCCTACCAATTACACTGCATGCTCCCCTCCGCCCACATCCCCCACAGCCTACTCAACTACTCTCCTCTTTGCTCAGCCGCTATGGTTCTCCAGATGTATGACTACTGGGTCAAAGCTCTCCTTTACAAACCACAATTTTTCCGTTTATCTGGAACATCTCACATCTCGCACTCTCTGCGCTCTGGCTTGAATTCCTGTTGACTTCTTCTGCTTCGGCCTCTCGTCTCTTCCACAGCCACTCTGCTGCTGACAGTACTCCCACGCAGTCATCGGACCTCTGACTCGCTCTCTGTCAACGGCTCGCGAGAGGAGGTTCCTCGTCACCCGCCCCCAACCACTCTCAGCCTTCCAGATGAACACCCTCAATCCAGTGCTGATTCTTGAAACTCCCTCCCATTAAAGCCGCTAACAGGTGAGGAGACAGAACCTGTAGACGAGGAAGAAGACACTGTGATGACTGTTCTAATTAAAATTTCCACAAAAATTTAATCCATGACTCCAAATATGATATACAGTATATGGACATTGAATGGTACCTGTGACAGACCTTCATCATCATGTAAATTTATGAAAAATATCAAAGTATGGTCTAGGCCTGCTCTATTTTTAAAAGTGTCCAGATAGACTTTTGTTATGATTTGGCGCAATCACAAATAAAATTGAATTGAATTGAATGTGGTTAACGCTGTGTGTGGTTTAGGCAGAAACTGCTTGGTTTAGTGGTTTCCTGGGTAAATGTCCTGGTGTGTTGGACCTAAACATTTCACTCTGACCTCCTTCCTATCCATACTTTGACACTCCTTGAACTACATCACCTTGCTTCCTCCTTTGCTCCCGTCATACTTACTACGGTCACTAGAGGTCGCCTCGTAACAATAAATGTTTCACAATAAGCTCCTTCCACAAACAAACAAGACAGGCTGGAAATAGCTATCTACTGGGTAGACTACAAGCTGTCAGAAATGAAGGAATGATGAGTAAGAGTAAGACTGTCTTCCCTAATGCTCTTACTGTTTATATATTTTTTGGAAACCTTTATCAGACCATGGTATGTTGAACCGCCATGTTTCTACAGTAGCCCAGAACAGACTATGTTGTTGGACTACAAAATCCAAGCACATTTCTTTGCCCACCGTAGTTTTTCCTCTGCGCTTGGAAGGGTAGGGTGAAGTGAGGGACTTGCAATCTGCAACCACTAGATGACACTAAACCTAACTTGCACACTGGTCCTTAGTTAGTAGTTAGTCCTAGTTGTTTTAAACAAATAAATAGACCCGCAATAGTTAAAACAGTGTGAAGGAGTTCTTTCACTTATTTTATGCTTAGGCAAATGAAACCAAACATTTTAGTTATGGTTAACTAAAAAGCTGAAGTTCTTTGGAGGTATGTGCTGGCACCCAAGCTCCAGCAACATCTACATCTACTTCAAAGAGTTAAACCAACATCCACATCTTTGCTTTTGTGTCTTTGATTACAAGCACATCACATACATCTGGATCGTCCCTGCATGATTATAGATGGGACCATGGATTAATGCCCACTTACCTACATAAAGCTCAACCACAGATTTTGTTTCCTGAGGGGGAATGATGCATCTGTAGGTTCCTGCATCGGACAGTTTCACTTTGGAGAGTTTCAGTGAAAGGTCTCCACACTTCAGTTTGTTGATGGACACTGACGTTCTCCCCACATATGACGGATTCTGGTCAATCAGGAATTCTACACCGCCTCGTCTCAAATGGACAAATCTTGGGTTAAGATCAGTTCGTGCCCACTCTGTTGTCATAGAAACAGCATCCACGGCAGGTTCCAGTTGACATGGCAAAATGATGTCATCACCAGCCATTGCTACCAATGTCTGAGGTCGGGCAATCATCTGAGTCTGACCTGAGGAAAGGGAGGACTGTGTTTACCTCTTGCTCAAGCTTTTGGATTATTTACCATCATTCATCGTCTTTCCCACAGGATTTAATGTATATACTTTGATTATTCAGAATATTCATCTAGTGTTGACATCAAGTTCAACTTTCTGTATGTTCAATACATTGGTGTACCAAATACCTACATCACATCTTAATCTTAAAATCTGCATGTTTCATTGTCATTGTGAGCATGTCAGGATGCTTAAATTAGCATTCTGCTTAAAGCACCGCTGTGACTAAGTGCATTCTTACTAGCATGGCTGTAGACTGTAGACTTGTTTTTATTCATATACAATCTAATACAAAGACCTTATAATTATGCTTGTGTGTAACTTACCACAACAACACTGTGTAAGGAAAATCAAAACAACAGTGTGATGCAAAACCAAAGCCCTGCGGTCACTTATCAGAGGACCAAAGGATCGTCCGTTCTTCAGGTGAATCATTCTGGAATTGAGAGAAATAAATAAAGAGCAAATCACAGGAGGTGGATATAACTTGGAAACCCTTTCAACCTTTCGGACATAAACCCTTTACTCAGCAGTCTTAGAAAACTAAAGGCAGTGAAATTACCCAAAAGAGTCAGAATTTCAAAGATCATGGTTGCATTTTCTGTCAATGTAAAACTTATTTTACTCGAAAAACACAGTTAAAGTCAAGTTGGTACAAATCAGTCCATCAGAATAAAAACAGCCTTATAAATGTTTCAGTTAATTTTAAAAAGTGTTTGTGTTCTATTTTCCTTTCACTTATTTATTTGTACTCATTGCTACACAAAAAGAATGTGTACAAATCTGTTTTAGTAAGTGTTATCTGTTGTCTATTAAAGTTACACCAGACAACATCCCCACCTCCAGTTTCCTTTGCTTGTCTGTTATTTTTGTGTCCATGTTCACGTACAAACAAGATTCTGGTTGTTAAAAAAGCACACTTTCAGTTTCATACTCATACTGCTGTCCCCTGTTAATCTTTAACTAAACAAACTTCAGTGCAGTCCTGGTTACCTGGTTAAAAATTAACCACATGTTGAGTGTAATAACTGACATTTTCATGCAAAAAAAAAGACTTGAGTGACAGGATTGTTACTTGTTAAATACATCTTGAATATTTTTAATAATCAGCGCAGCACTCTTTTCAAATAAATAGTTATTGTGCGCCATGATCTATAATAAAACTGTGCAAAAGTCACCAATACAAAAATACCTTTCAGCCAACTTTGATGGCAGAATGGCTTTTACCCTACAAACATGCTATAATGTATTTTTACCAGCTAAGGGTCTACATGTTATTAAACTATTGTAATAAAACTAAGGTATTAAAAGTAAAAAGCCTACATACCTGTTGTTTGAGTCAAAGAGTTGGCTAACCACCGGGGAAAGTAGGCTGCACGGTTAAAGTCCTCAAATCATGTGAGAGTACACATGATTTGACCCCTCCCACATGATAACAGTTAATCTGTGTTGACTTTATAATTTATTTCCATCTAATACAGGTTGCATTAGAGTTTTGACTGCAGGTGTACATTACATGTATTTGCTTTCAAAGCTGTAAAAAATACTTTTGTGTTCAGTACTACCTGAAACAGATTTTTACTTCTTCTATCGCAACATGCCAACAATAACACTATTAACATGTTGATGTTTAACAAGTAATTCTGCACGAAAGTTTGTAAGGTTTTCTAGCACCAGCTATGAAAGGCTGCAGTTATTTTTCTCAGTGTAGCTCTGTCACACAGAGAAAGTCAGAGCTGTCCTCTGAATGGCCCCAGTCCCCAGAAATAAGCTGCACAAGAAAAGGAAGTGCACACCTACATTGTGCTGTATCTTAACCCTCATTCAGTCCCATGCTCAGACAGTCGGCAGCAAGACAACATGGAGGTCACAGCTCTCTGTATCAGACTGTGTGAGTACTGAGGCTGTCTCTACATTAATGATTTGTAGCCATCAGAAGTGAATTTAGATGAAAGAGCATCAATGTCTGATTTGCAGATCTCTTGTCTCTCCAGTGATAAAGGTACCGGTATTGTTGCTGCCTGCACAAATTCAGCCCATCTACTCTCATAAAGCTGGTAAGTCTGTGTTTTCAAAGCATAAAAAGTATGAAAAACAAGTTATATTCTGCTTTATGCTATTTCTATTTACTAAAATGGTATCATTTGAAGAAAAAAACATTTCTGTCTAATTTTTTCTTTCTCAGAATCATCTTTCCCTCATATTGTTCCG
>NW_023339984.1:17766565-17767726 GCF_004916995.1 Morone saxatilis | reverse complement strand
TGTCCATCGAGAACCTGAGGCATGGAGACCTTTCACTGAGACTCTCTGCAGTGAAACTCTCCGATAATGGAATTTACAGATGCTACTTTCCCTCACAGGATAAAACATCTACTGTTGAGCTCGTTGTTGGTGAGTGGGCATATGATTTTTATTTCATTTGTTGCATCGTTCCTACATAACTTTACTTTAGAATTGTTATAGAATTAGGCTTTTTGTCATTTTTACACTGCTATTAGTTGTCACATTCAGAACAAACACCGACATCCTGGAAACTCTTTGGGGAATTTGTGCTACATAAACTCATCTGTTGCATAAAAGGAAAAACCTGAATAAAATCACAACTGTGCCAGCATACTGGTGGCAGACGAGTTGTGGTTATATGTGCGGGTGTAGCCAAGAATTTGGTGATCAAGTTCAGTGAAGCAGTGAAGCCATGTTCTCTCTCTACATTTAAAAAGAAATGAAATACTGTTCTTCTTTAGGCTGTCCCAGCCTCGGTCACACATTTTTATAATCAATGAAATGTGTCTGAGTCTACTTCAGGAGAACCATTGCCCAACAAGTTCTCCAACTAAACATACAGAATACATTGTGACTGCCCTCCATAATGACACGTAACCATTTTCACATCTGACATGGTTTGTACGGAAGCTGTAACCAGTGAGACCAGTGCGGGAAAAAAAATCTGGTCATCCAGTCTGATTTAGGGAAAAAACTTTCTGAAGACTTTCATCTGCAAAAAGAGGTGAAAATAAAAAAGTTACATTTTTTTTTTTTTTTTTTACAAGAGGCTTCATGTTGTCTTCCAGGTGAGGTTTAGCACCGATTAAAATACATTTCTAGCTGCTTCCACAGGTGACAGAATAACTGTTATTAGATACATATTTAATCAACATTAAGGGGAATACAAGTATTGGATGTTATACTGCTAAATTATTTGCAGCCTAATGAAGTCGGGTAGAGAGTCCCGTTGTATTGCTGCAGGTCTAAGGTCTGTGGGTCAATATTAAGCAGATTCACGTGGATTCTCTATTAGCATTGTCACGTGTTGTCTCATTAATCAATTTCTCCTCTCTTCCATCACCAGGTTCTGTCTCCTCACCTGTTATTGCAGGGACGAAATTAAACAGCAGCAGTGTGGTTCTACAGTGTGAGTCTAAA
>NW_023339984.1:17765049-17766391 GCF_004916995.1 Morone saxatilis | reverse complement strand
CAACCAGATCAGAGAGACACACATTCAGATTTCAGGTGATTCCCCCCAAATATCCTTTTCAGGCTTCAAACAGCTGAGCTTGTAGTTTTATATAACTATTATTTTGTTGTGTTCTATCATTCCAGCTGATTGCTTCATGTTACTGTTTTCGTCTGCTGTTCGTGTCGGCATTAAAGTGGTTGCTGTCCTCGTTTTTATTCTCACAGCAGCCTTTCTTTTTTGGAAAGAAAACCAAACAAAAGGTTAGTACTGGCTGTGATTGGAACAATGTCACTGGTGGCTACATCTTCAACAACTCATGCAAATCAAGGCTGTATTTCCCAGATAAATCATGATTTAATCTAAATCAATCTAGCATTTGGGGTAAACAAAGCAAGTTCAGGGTTATCAGTGCTGCAATGGTGGTTCACTTCTTACCAACATACATCGCCATGACAACTGACGCCGCGCACCTAACCTGCTCGGGAGCGAGTTTTGTTCAAATAAGAGATCAGATCTATTAAAGTGCTGCATACAGAAATACTTCATACTTAGAAATTGGTATCAACATGTGTAGACTCTCCCGTGGATGAATACATTACTAAGACTGAGAACTTCTGATAAAACAACTATGGGAAGATCTCGTGGAGCGGTGAGTGAGTATTCAGAGACAGGTGTTGACTTAAAAGCTGATTGATTGATTCACCCTAAAGATATTAAAACTGGTATATAGGACTGTGTCTGTTATATGTTAGGGCATGAAGAAGGTAAAGTTAATTTTATATACAACATGTTAATCATAAAGACACCATGCCTGATTTAGGACCTGCATGAAAACAATTCTGGCTACAATTGTGAATATTTGTTCAGGACGAAAAACGTTTTTCACAAAGATAGAACTTTGCTATTACTGTAGAGATTTTATTTATTTAAAAAGAATATGTTGTTTTATTCTCTCTTATTTGAATTAACTTGAATGTTGGACAATGTTGGGAAATTTGGACCTTCACTGACGTTCACATTGCATAAAGAGAACAAGTTTTCATTCATTCAACACTCCTCCCTGTTGTTATATTCACACAGACACAAAGCTGCTCCATGAGACTGAAACTGGAAACAGAGAGGGAGAACGGCTCATGGCAGAAGAACAGAAGAAAGAGGAAGAACAGAAAGTCTGTGAAAAGGTGGTTAAAACACTGACGGAACAAAGGAAGGAACTGCAAAACCAAGAAGATCAACTCAAACAGCAAATGGAGGACATGGAGAAAAACATTAAAGATATTGAGAACAAGCTTCAGTCAGTGGAGAAGATGGCAGAAAGTGAACAATGCTGTGAACTGAAAGAGATCATATTAATGGCCAA
>NW_023339984.1:17763881-17764949 GCF_004916995.1 Morone saxatilis | reverse complement strand
GCTCTGCAGAGTTAACAACTCAGCTTTAACGTTGTGTTGCTCCGGTAAAGTCAGCTGGCAGACTTTCTGTTTAAAGCTGCAGATGTGATGCTGGCCAGGGATCATGGGAAAAAGCTCTTGTGCCGTGCTATAATCCTTTGACGTACATCAATGGCGGGCTGGGCCGAGGTCAAAGACTTATCACCCGGTGTGGGTGAGCGAGGTGAGCGGGGAGAGAGAGAAGAGGCGACGAGAGGGAAGAGAGAGAGTAACGCCGTGCCAGGAGTTTTATCACCTGGACATCGCAGTTCATCATGTTGTATTAAGTTGTGATCAATAAGGTGACAGGAAGTGACCCATCACAATAAAAGTCCAGTTAAACACTTTAAAGGTCTCCTTTGACCCTACATGAGTGTGTGACCGAAATGTTTCACAAATGTACAACTTGGAGCTACATTTCAGTGGACTGTGAACATGTCCTGTATTTCCAGTACAACGGACTGTCAGAGCTGTTTGTAAAGATCTCATGCTGTGGTGTTGCACTTGTCCCTAAATGTGAATGCAGTATTTTGTCCACACTGGGATCCTGTTGGAAGTTTTCCTCACAGCTTTTGGTCAGAATGTGTTATGTTTTGAACAGTAAATCTGAACAAAATGTTGCTAAACCTTGCTTGTTTATCTGGTTACAATGTGAGGTGGCTACACTTGTTTGTTGTTGCTTTGTGAAAATAGTTCCCAGGTTTGAACTTAAAATGTAACACAGTTGTTGTTTCTGCATTTATACAGAAAATAAAAATCATCGTGAGGATGAAGCTGAACCGGGAGAAAAGAAGATCACATATAACAGTGTCGCAGAACTCCAGTCCCTGATTGAAGGGGGGAGAGATAGAGAGCAGCACATGACGGGAAAGGAGAAAATTGAGTATTTAGAAAAGAAGATGAATAAACTTTGTGAAACGTTACAAAGGAATAAAGAAGAATGTAAGGATGTAGTACAGGCAGTTGATTCACTGAAAGGCTATAAGGAGGCACTGGACAAACACAAATCTGAACTCAACCATCTCTCTGGTTGTATGAATAAACAGCTTG
>NW_023339984.1:17760167-17763858 GCF_004916995.1 Morone saxatilis | reverse complement strand
TATATGGAGATGATAGAAGAACTGGGGAAGAGAATAGAAGCAACTAAAAATCTGTTAGAGGTCACAGAAAAACTGCTTCAGAGAACAGAGAAGGAGATTGGTCAAAAAACAGAAAGGAAACATGAACTAGAGCTCTTAAAGGAGCAGATTAATAAAACCCTGCAGGAGAATCAGGCTGAGATTCAGGAGGAACTTCAGACAGAGCAACCAGAGAGAGAAGAAGGGTAGACAGCCATTTATTTACACTGTATTTAAATGTTTATTTCTAGTCTGCACCTAATGTTCACAGAATGGGTTATCTTAATGAACATTTGAATTGTGCTCATTTGAATAAGACCAGACCAGAGACAACAGCAGAAGAAACACAGGTTTTTTTTTCTGGCAAACAAAATGTCCCTGGTCGTTTACTCTATTTCTACTGTTTACCTCTCAATCGTTGTAAGAAAAGACACAAAAATTGCCACGGTGACCACCCCATAAAATATCAACTGTTGGGTACCTCCATGGCTTAGACCAGAACTGAGGTACAGATCCAGGTAGATCCTTCTTGTTTCCTGTCATCTCTCCACTTTCACTATCCAATACAGGACAAAATGATAATCATTTTAAAAAGAAGACTACTGTGTTAAAGTCAGATTCATTTTATTATAGTTGCAAAGAACATATTCTTCTTCACATTCTCTGCAGTAAATGTATCAATAGTGGTCCACCCCAATATTTCCAAAAGGTACATTTATATATTTTTTTCATAATTAAAAAATGTTTTTTTCAACAATAGCTCATTTCAGAGGAATCCATCAAATTGAAGGCTGATGGAGTACTTGGCTGGAACAAGTGCACTGAAATAGTCTACTTTTTAAGAGTGCAAGTATCATCCATTTGAAATGTGTTGATATATATTTTTCTAATAAACAATACATATAGCAACTTTTATAAAGAAAAGAATCCCCTTGTTTTTGTAAATGTTTAGTGTGTACATAAATTGTGTTTCAAAATGGTTTCAGTGAATTTATTGGGAATGAACAAATAAAATGATTTAATGATGGAATAACACTAATGTCTTTTCTTTATAAAAATCTATATCTGAACATTGAGTCATTATGGGAATGAATATATGAATACTGAGATGCTACATTGAGATATATTAAGAACAATCTATCATAACACATAATACCATGAATGTCTCAACCAACATTCATGGTCCCCTGACCTTTCCCTTAATGCCACTATGAGATTGATATTTTGTTTGCCATTAAAATATCACAACAACTACAAGACCCTCTCTTTTTAAAGAATTCAAATGAATTTCGGGATCAAACTTTCGGACTGACCACTATTTATTTTGATCTAATTATCTGACTGCACGCTTTGCCCTCAGAGATGTTCTGGCACTTTGTTTGCATATGCTATGGGAATGTCTAAGGTAAAATCTCTTCAGGTCTGTCAGAGACCATTGGACGCTCTGAACTATGCTCTTTATTGGTTGGTAATAAAGAGCCAGTTGGTACGGCTGGCTGGTATGGAAGAGTATTGCATTCACTTGACAAACAATTCTACCCTGTTTTTCTTAATTAATAATGACACATTTTGAGATATGTTTTTTTTATTTATGGAAATGCATCTCATGATCATAATTCATCATTCATTCATTCATTCATTCATTCATCATTAATTCAGAAAAGACAGTATTTTGATATTTTCTACATGGAATAATCTTTTGCAGGGTCACACGGTTCAAAAACCAAATAATGTAAATGTTTTAGTTCAGGCTGTTGGAAGCATAAAGACGCTACTGTTGGTAAAACAGTCTGTCATATATGTCCTGTGTCGTTTGTTCCCTTCTGTATGTGTGTTCTATATAATCAATAAAAATAAGTTCTTCCACAGGAAGTTGTTCTGTTGTTAGCGTTAACATTTTACTCATAATGCTCATAAACTCATACCAGGACAAAAACAACCCCAGACCAAAAGTAACAGAGCTGTCAACATACTTTTGTCCATACACCCCCCTCTGTCTCTCACACACACAGTCACATCAGAGCATGTGGAAACAGCCCCACTCTGCCCTCTGCCGCTCAGTCACCTGATTTTATTTTCTTTCAAAGAGAGGGAGGATGAAGTTACAGTTCTGCTCTTGGCTCATATTTCTTTCCACAGTTAATCACTTACTGTTACATGTCAGGAAACAGGCATGTTTAATCCCATCATCCACCAGTGAAATCTACTCAACACTGAAACCCTGATATGCAATTTAACACTTTTCCAACTCATGTTGTGGATTTTTTGTGAATGTGTTTTTCAGTGAAAAGATAATCTATTTCAAATATGGACCGATTAAGTGATGATAATGCACAAAACATATATTCATTACTGGTAACAGATCAACTAGACTTGCATTCAGATTCAAAACTGTGATCATAAGGTAGGAGTTAATATACTTGCACATGACATGCTGTGTGTATGCATAGGACAGAAAAAACCCTGTAGGTCCTCAGGGTGGAAATATTTGTGAGCTGTGAGGTGAGCTGAAGCCTTGTGGTGCTCAACAGGTACGTGAAGAGCTTAATATTATATTTGTAACATACAACTTTGTCTGCGTTATTTTATTGCAGCCCACAAGCGAAGACATTTATTAACTGGGTCGAAGTACAGTAAGGATTTTTCAGACTTTGGCCCTTACAGCTTTTTAGTCTCAGGAGAGAACTGACTCAGACACGAAACAGGTATGTGCCTTTTGTTGAGTAAATATATTTATATTTAAGTTTCAATGGCGCTTTCACTACCTTTTCATTTTAAATGTGTCTTTGCATACTGTGGAGCCAAAGCAAAGTGGTTATTAACACAGTTAATAAAAGCCGCTTTGGTACTTACCGCAGTACTGCCAACTACTGTATGTCTTACAGTGTGTTTGGCTTGTTAATATTGTGTGTTTTATTTAATCACATCTGTATTACATGTTATATGTTTCATTGTTTCACAGGCACTTCTGCTACTGAGGTAAAAATGTATTGGCACAGTACAAAGTTCAGTATTTTTAAAGGAAATATATCACTGATAGCTGGTAAGTAGTTTGGTTAGCTTCTGCTTATGTGGCTTATCATTTTACAACACAGGGTTGAGCAATGAAATCTAAACTGTAGTCCCTTCATGCTACACATGATAACATGTGTACAAAATTAATATTAGAATTGAATATAATGAAATAAAAATATAATAAAAAAATAGTCACATACATACATATAGTAAAGTACAAATTAATTTACACACTGAATTTATAATAATAAAAAAATAAAACATTTATAAGCAAAACTGTATTTGAGCCAGGCAGTATTGTTTATCCTCTCTATTGATAATATATTTGATTATGCTAATTCTGGTGAATCATTTTTATCTTTTATACTTCCATGTGGTGTTTTTTATTTCCCCAGAACTCCAGGATGCTTAAAACTCATCCTTCCTTCAGTGCTTTGGTTCTCCAGCCCACCGTGATCCTCCTTCTACTGGCTGACTCTCATAGAGGTAACTCACACACAAACATCAGCACCTGGTGAAGCCAGAAGCTAGTAGAAATAAAGAGAGAATGGTCATTTAACATCGAACTAAAATCACATTTATTAACTCTGACTGCAGGTTTTAAAATGTGTTCTGTGTCTTTCCAGGCCAGTCTCAGGGGGTTGGACCAGCTCAAACA
>NW_023339984.1:17743939-17760067 GCF_004916995.1 Morone saxatilis | reverse complement strand
GAAAGTTACAGTTTGTGATTCTCCCTCGATATTACAACAAAAAGTCCGACATCAGCCCAGCCTGTGTGAATACAGTGTTAGCCACATTAGCTGTTAATACCAGCAGGCCAACCTACACAACAAACAGTAAAACAGCATTAAAGAGAGAAAAACTTACAGCTTCCAAGAGTGAAGTTGGGTGACAGATGGTCCGTATCGGTCCATGAGCTGGTACTCCTTTGAGAAAGTAGTTACAGTCCTTGTGAGAACATTTCATTAATAAATAAATAATCCAAAATAAAGTATGAATCTTCCTCTGATGATGGGAGGACACGCAGTCTTCTGTGCTGGTCCGTGCAGCGAACATCTGGGCAGCTGTGGCACTTAGCTCCAGGCTTTCAGGGACAGCCAGGGTTCGCAGGCCGAACATGGAGACAGCAGCAAAGGCATCTCTCTCAGTGGAGGTGGTGCTCTGCTAATGACTCCATCTGTTACGTAACAAGAGGAGCAAAATCGGTTTTTGCACAGTTTCTGTGTTGGTAGGCCAAATACCTAAATATGTGTGTACAAACATTAGAAAAGTGCATTTTGCATAATATGTCCGCTTTAAACAATTGTGCAGAATACATTGTATTGCATCAAATTGTATCACATCAAATCTCACCAGATTGTTCCATATTAAAATGCATCAGCCCTGAATAACGTATTATTGCCTGTGTATCTAGATACGCATGTGATCATCGTAGAAGGGAGAAATGCACATTAGGTAAGTTAAATATCTAACAGATAACAGATATTATTCTATATTATAATGGGATGTTTTCAGGAATAAACAAGTAGAGTTATATATGTATAAAGATGCAAATTAGCATTTAGCTAGAGTTAGCATTTAATAATGTAGATGATGTAATTTCCTACATTTTTGTTTTTTATATATTATGTATGTTTGTAAGTAAAATACTTTATTGTAATTTTTTAATAACATTTTATATAACTGTTTATCTTTTTGGGTGTGAATATAAAAGTGTTTTTTATTTTACATGTTTGTTGTGAAAATATATGGAAAATATATGAATGTCTGATGCTCTATGTCCAGAGTCCGTACAGAATAAATTTGAAAATCAATACTGACAAAAATATTTCACTTTCACTCTTCCTTTAATCTTCGTTACTTCACATATAGCAAACCATTTGGCTCATTAATGCATTATTCATAAACAGAGACACACTTTGTTTCAAAACTTTCTTTATTTGTGCATTTTCTGTGACAGCTCTGTATTGTTGGATTTTTCTTGTAAATGCATTTGTCCTGACATGCTGCAGTTTATCTGCACAACATATTTAAGTTTCAGGATTCAGTAGCTGTTGCATCGAAACACTAGTACGTGACCATAGTTCTCTGTGGGTGAGCTGCCTTTCCTACAATAGACCCACAGCGTCTTTTCACACAGCTGTAGAGACGCTGTGGTTATTTTGTAGTTCTTGGGGTTTAAGAGTCACATTTAAAAAAAGAACGAAAGAGCAAATATAAATACGATGATAGAGAGACTGTGTGGTTTAAAAACACTTGAAATATCTTGACCTGCATTCACCCTTTTCTCATGATATACAGTGTCTACAACACATTATAGATCTACTCATACGCCTTACAAAAGACATTGACACACTCACTCAGACAACTAAGAAATGTAGTAATCCACACATACATATGAGCCAACCAAGAAATAATGTAAAGAAGTAACTATCTTTAAAAAACGAGAGTTATACAACTTTAAAATTAATTAAAAGCAGCATTGCATAGAAAGGTTACAACTGAAATTAATCAACATTTTCACAGTCACTGAGTTGAATTACTGTGTGTTCGTGTTGAAGAAATAGAGGAAATGATCACCTTATCAACCTGCAGGACTACAAATGTTATGATCATAAGAATAACCAATTGGTCAGTCTGTAAAACAATGACAAAACAAAACTTTGTGATATTATCTATGCATATATATCCATTACAGCACATCAAATCATAGAAAACAATAAAATCATCTGCCATTTTATGCACATGACACCCACATTTACCCAACACTGTCTCTCTGTGCTCTATATATAGCTTTTGGCACATATTTAACAAATGATCATGTTCCAGAAATTGCTGTTGGAAGTTGATGGTCATTCATTTTTTACCTTCATTTTTCATAGTGACGTTTTCTCAACACCAACAGCAGCAGAGCCACCCATGAAACTGTGACAACAGTCCTTATCAGCAGGTAGAGGAGAACAGGAAGTTGGTCGGAACAAAGGGGGATAGTCTCTTTGTGATATTCTGAAACAACATTACTGGTGTTAGAGCATACAACTATCCAATGAATAAAATATACAAAGTGTTATATATTGTTAGGACCTATATTAGAATTTTTCTGAGTCAGCTACGGTTGGCAACAGCTAATTAAATCTGCTAATGTTGAAATGTCATCTAACTTTGACAGCTTATGTGACACATATGTGCTGATTCAATTATTTGTGTTGGTATCTAACCTGTGACAGACAGCCAGCTCTCTGCTGATTCTCCAGCTCCGGAGATTCTGCACTTGTAGAGTCCTTCATCAGACTTTGAGACACTTTGGATGATCAAATTTCCTGTAGAGACCTTCTTGATGAAGAGGTCATTCTTATAGAAGGAAGCGGAGATGTTGGAAGCTGTCTTGTTTCTGCACTGCAAAGTCACAGCTTCTCCCTCCATCACAATGACAGGAGCATCCAAGATTACAGAACCAGCTAAACAACATACAATATTATTATTATTGTGAATGACGTTACTATGATACAGCTGTATACAACTAAAATCGATGATCACTAATTGTGTGATTGCTCCAAGAGGTCCATTTCGGACCGCACATAGACACAAGATTTTCACACATTAGCTCATTAGTGTCATTGTGGCCTTTACTTTTCTTTTTGATATCTGTTACAGTGATTGAGATATCAATATTTCACTGTATTATTTATTTTTGGAAGGCTCGTCAATGGGAGTTGCATATATGGATCAAATCTCAAATACTGTATATACCAAATTAATCAAACTTGCTACACAGGTGCCCCATAGAGATGTGCTAAACATATTAAGGATGCATTCAATAATGCCAACATGTGGTAGGTTTTGGTAAAGACATTTTTTTATTCTTCATGCACATATTTTATCTAATCTTCACCAGAATCGGTGCCTGGTATATTTAGGTGAAGCCGAACATGTTTTTCAAATTTCATACAGTTCGACCGACAATAGCTATAGCTACAGCTAATAGAACATGCATGCTCTCAAGCGGCTTGGCTGGAGAAAGCTTTATAGGGCCAAATATGCAGAAGCTTGAGTCCTAATAACTCATAATACACTTTTGAAAGTATGTCAATAAATAATACAAAAGTGTATATGAATGTTAGTGTAAACCTACCTGTAACAGTGATGTTGACAGTGTGGCTTTTCTTACCGTCTCCAGTCTTACACCAGTATTCTCCACTGTCGTCAACATAAACACTTTTGAGGATGCAGTGAGACCCATTTGAAAATCCCCAGTTTGTACCACATGGGGTACTTTCACTTGGGAGCTTCCTCATCACTCCCAATCCAAGAGACCCATCCAACCCCTCACAGTTAAAAGAGATGGACTCATATTCGAAGTACTGAAGTCTGGCTGGGATGAGATGAGGAAGAGCTGTGTCTGACACGAACAAGATGGCGTGTTAATACATTCATCTGATTTGCATGGATGTGATCTAAGTTCATGCATCATACATAGGCGAAGGAAGCCAAAGCATTTGAATGCACAAGTCGCACAAATCTTTTTTCAATGTTTCTTCTTTCTTTTTAATCTCTCTTACGCTTGAATAATGAGGATTTGGAAGTAAACAAAAAGTAACTGTAAAATGTTACGTGTAAATGTAGCTTCTGTCTTTAATGATGCAAAAGAATAAGGTTTAAAGATACTGACGAAACTTATACTCACAAGCTTTCTGAGCGTAACAACTGTCCTGAACTTGCGTCAACAGCAACAACCAAATAATTATCACTGTAGACACAGAGGAAGTGAATAGGACATTAGACATACTGTATATGTAAAAACATATTTGCTTGCTAAAAATTTAAAATATAAAGACAAATACAAATAACCTTTTCCTAATTTCGGCAGCAGCTTTTGGTTTAAAAAATCAGAATAACAATTTAATGAAAAAAGATAAATTAAAGTCACGTAATTCTTCATTTGTACAGTCTTGATCTGCAGTTTATCCTGAGAATCCTAAGGACAGCACAATGTGAGACAGTCTCAGTACTCACACAGTCTGATGCAGAGAGCTGTGACCTCCATGTCCTCTTGCTGGTGAGCGTGTGATCGTCAGACAGATTACAGCTGACTGTATGTGTCTTTGAAGCTCAACTTCCTGTGTGGCTTATGTCAGCAGAGGCATCAGTATGCTCCTCCTAAGGTCGTGTCACAGAGGGACCCTGTGCTAATATCTGATGCTATCTGATCTTACAGCTCTGTAAAACCCAAACTTTATATATATATGTATATATAAAGCTTATTCTTCCATGTCCATTTCCTGTTATCTTATTGTTTGATTGGTAAAGATCAGGGAAACTCTCTCTCTCTCTCTCCCCCCTCTTTCGCCCTCTCTCTCTCACAGACAGACACAGTCACAATTTAGGAACAAAAGTTGTCCTACTCTGCCCTCTGCAGGAAATTAACTATCATCACTTCTTATTACTGCAAATGAATTTAAAATTAAATAATTAACAGTAAATCTACGTATTTAAGATAGTACATTACATGCAGTCACTTTATCTTTTTATTCTGGTCTATTCTAGTTATTTTTGTCAAATATAATTTTATCAATCACAGCAATAAAGCGAACTGTTTTCTGGAATAAGAATAAAGCACACTCATTTTAAAATTACTCATAATTTTGTTCATTTTATTGTGTTCTACTGCTCATGACAAATCTAACATATTCTACCATTAAGCACATTAATCAATATTATATTAAATAAGAAGAAAAGTTTAACTGGAAAGGTCAATTCAATTTAAAAGTGAGATTTACTTAAAACTTTACAGCCTGCTCAGGCCTTTTCACAAAACAATACATGCATTCATTAATTTTTGAATCAACACAATTTTTACTTCAAAAATAAACAATTCTGTGTTTTCCAACACTTCATCTGATAAGTTAAAAAAACATCAGAAAAAAACCTCCTCTCTCCTTTAGTTGGTTGTCAGTACTCTCCATTACCCCAGGATATACAAACATTAAATCTGCAAAAAACATGCTTGTGCTGATTGGTTGACCAAAAATTATTTTAGGTTTAACTACAAAAAGTAAAATGTTCTGCTCCAAAAAAATATAGGGCAAAGAGACTGTAGACCAGATTGAAGTTTTGCCTAATTGAATGTATAATAAAAGCGATCATCTTCGTTTAAAAGCTGGTTGATACTCGCAGAGGGAACTGGTGTCGCAGCAGAGCTAGATTCCCCTGGTCCTATTATTAAAACAAATGAAATTATTTCAGTCAGATGGATGGATTGTTAATTGGAATTTATCTTAAAATAGTGTTTGAATCTAAAACAATATATGTTCCATAAAAACAACCTAATATTACATTTTCATACTGGATTTGATTGGTTATTGAGTCTTACCAATGCTTAAAGTATAGTAAGCAGGCTTGGTCAAGGATTCAGCCTTATCTGATGGACAGAGACAGTGTGAGTTATGGAAAGGCTGAGACGGATGGCAAATGTATTGAACATTAAAATATTAGGCTGGTGTACCTATTGACCAGTTGTAGTTATAACCGCAGGGTTAAATTATTGCCCTATTTCAAGCGTTGTTATACAGATGATACAATATTTGTGTTAACACTTGTACAAATGTCAATTAATTTAGGATTTTTTATTAGTGTCATTTTAGTGGATCATTTGATCTGCAAAATCTTTAAGAAATGTTTGTATCTGTTTTTCGATTTTATCTGATTAAGGTGTTATCTGTAGCATTTTTGGTTTTTTAGTGTCAAGTTAATTACCTTTTTCCTCCCTGGGTTTTGTGACGACAGCATATGTTGCCAGTTGTTGACCACCTACACTGGCCTCTGCAGACAATTAAATAATACAAAATATTGTGTCTTATTAATAAAAGCACTTACTTTCTACTTTGCTACATAGTGGGCATACTTTCTCTGTTGTCACTGAACATTGATAATGGATGTAAACTGAGAGGTATGTAATGTAATTCTTAGTGATACATGGCTGTTTTCTTACAACTAAAAAGAAAAATGTTTAATATAAAGACAGGATAACTTCATTGGCTTGGTAGATGAATAGTTTTTTTGGTGAAGAGTCCATCCTACTCTGTCAGATAATTTCTATAAAGAGACCATCATATTGTATGCACCATGGTAGGTGTTCCTTACCTGTTTGTAGAGGAGAGGACATTGGAAAAGAGGGATGAGAGGTTGTGGAACCTGCCCAAATTAAGGAAATAGCAAAATAAAGAGTGTTAACAGGGTGACAGTTAAGGCTTTTGATTCTGTGGACCATCGCATTTTGCCTCGCAGACTCAGAGACATTGCAATCACTGAGGATACGCAATACTAATTACTGTAACTTGTACTCTCTAGTCAACGAGTCATCACTCCATACCAGGTGTCAGATCCACGGGTGCAGTTCATTTATAAAACATCATTAGCAAAACCCCTCCATATCTCCGTTCTCTACTCAGCATTTCCACAACAATTGATGTTCTAGCAAATCCATTACTTTTGACACCCCTAAAGTCCCTATCACCTTTGGCTGTCCCTCTTTTTAGTCCGCCGCTCCCAGTGACAGGAACCAGTTGCAAAAGTTGCTAAAACTGCACACCCTTATTCGATTATCCTCCTTTAATAAATCAGTACATGCATTAGTTTCTGATCCCTGCACTGCGCTGTATATATTGTGTTCTTTTAACTCCATTTACCTATATTATCTCTTCATTAGCTGTATATATGTTTTACTTGTAAATTATAATTGATTCTTAATTGACTTATCTATACAGCCCATCAAGTACCACCATGTCAACGATAATGCTCTTTGGGACTAATTCTACAACAAAGAGATGAATGCAAAAATGTACATATTATGAGATTTTAACAAAACTGCTTAGCACCCGACTTAAAACGTTGTTTAAACAACAATTTTATCATCTATGTATTTTTGTCTTATTTTGTACCTCTTTGCTTCATATAGTGTAGCCCCACCACCAACAGCAGGAGCAGAGCCACAAGTAAAATAGTGATAACCGTGCAAAGCAGGATAAAAACACGAGGTGAGCGACTTTGAGAAGTCTCTTCTTGGTATGCTGGAAAAAAACAAAACAACAATATTAAGCATGTACTGTAACACGGGACAATATTCACTATTAACACACTGATGTTTTTCAGGAATGACCATGTCCACCATCTTATGAACATGCTAACATTTGCAGATTTCACAGGATATATGAAAGCTCTGAGCAGTATTCATCATCTGGGTAGCTGCATTAAATTCCATGGCACTTAGTTATGAAGATATTTCAGTCTGGATCAAAGTGGTGGACCAAACAAATGACACACCAACACTGCTAACCCTATGCTGCTAGCATGGCTAAAAAAAAAAAGATTCTGTAACATCCCATGCCATGTATTTTTATGGGAAATGTTTCCTTTCTGCTCACAGATGAATCATTATTAAGTCTTCACATTACAGAAAGTGGTTAGATATCTCTTATGTTTGACATCCAGCCAGCTCACTGCTGATTCTCCAACTCCGGAGGTACATTTGTACAGTCCTTCATCAGACTTTGAGACACTGTGGATGATCATCTCTCCCGTAGAGCTGTTCCTGATGAGGAGGCCATCTTTATAGAAGACAGCTGGGAAGTTGGAAGTCATCTTGTTTCTACAGCGCAGAGTCACACGATCTCCTTCCATCACAGGAAGAGCCGGAATCTCCAGGATCACAGACTCTGATCATCAACCATGGTATGTTACTGTTATTTAATTTTAATTGTTGCTGTGTGAATGTACCTTTGGGGCCATATTGTTAATTATATGTGTACAGAATTTTATGCATGTTTTTTCCTCTTCTAAGATTGTCTGTATGGTATGGACCTGAGAAGTTTGCAGATGCAGTTTAGACATGATTTAAAGTCTGACTTTAAGTACTTCCAGTAATTTTTTACCAATTCTGAATGATTCAGACTGCTCAAGTGTGCCCTTTCAACACATTCTAATTGAATGATATGATTGATAAAAAATTGTCACTAAATTATGAGGACGTCTCACAGTCCCTGTGGTTTGCAAGGAGCTATAACTATGTCAGAGGAAAGAGAAATCATATATTTTGTATTGAGTCATAGTCAATTCTCACCTCTGACAGCCAACCAGCTCTCTGCTGATTCTCCAATGCCAGAGATTCTGCACTTGTAGAGTCCTTCATCAGACTTGGAAACATTGTGGATGGTCATCTCTACCGTAGAGCTTCTCCACATGAGGACGCCATTTTTATAGAAATCAGCTTCAATTCTGAAGGTCTTCTTGTTTTTACAGCGCAGAACCACATTGTCTCCTTCCATCACAGGAAGAGCAGGACTGTCCAGGATCACAGATCCTTCTAAAAGAAGAGAGAATATTTTAGAATTTTACACTTTTTATTTCATTACACTTAACATTTAGTAAACATTATACAATTCACAAATTCCTCTCTTTTAGGCATTTGAAAAAAAAATAAACTTCAATATTCTTTAAATTACAACATTAGAAGTACTATTTCCAGCACACTATCTCTGGGAATTACATTCAAATTGCATATCACACGTCCTATGGTAACTTTCAGTGGCTGAAGAAGAATTAGTGTCACTGTATTTAATGAGGTAGAAAGTGTCAGAATTTTGAAAACGCTGGCAGTGTATGCAAAGAAAAAAACAGATTTTCAGAGAAGACCAGTATCAACATTCTTGTCTGGAGATAGGGTTGCTATTTTATTATATAAGTCCTTTAGCAAAATATCTAAGTGTTTATATGTGGAGCAGCATTTCTCATTAAATCCAAATCAAGGATAAATTCTGGTCAATACGTATGAACTAACAATAAACATACTGTATTTCAGCTATAGTTCTGATTACAGTTTGAAATGTTTCAAAGTGGCCATGTGTTGAACATACCTGTCACTATGATGTTGACCTTGTTGCTCTTCTTTCCGTCAACCTCACACCAGTATTCTCCACTGTCTATTGAAAAGGCAGCTGTAATGTTGTAGGTTCCTCTCATCTCACATTTATCTTTACATGTAGTATTGGTTCCCTGAATATTCCTCATCACTCTCCATTTGGTCAAATCATGAAAAAAGCCCTTACAGTTTACAGAGAAAGACTCGTACTCAAAGAATTGAAGTCTGGATGGAACGATACGAGGAAAAGTTGCTTCTAAGAAAGAAAAAAAGAGAGATGTAAAAATTTAAATCGGTTATTCTATTAATCAAGTTTAAAAAAGTCGATCTATTGTTCCTGTACTTTGTAAGAGATAGAATGTCCTCTTGTCTCCATATACTTGTAACAACTTGAAAACTTTTCCTAAATTAATTTCTGCAATTGCATAAATGTATTATTATGAGAAATGAGTTTTATATCTTTAAGTGTATAAACAGATTGAAAAACTAAATTTTATTTAAAGTATAAACTGGATATGCGATGTTCTAAAAGTGTTTGACTTACCAGCTCTGTGAGAGAAGCTGTGCTGAACCTGTGCAGGCAGCAACACCGCTACATTTATCACTGGAGAGACGAGAAAAATCATCAGACACTGAAGTTTCTCTTCCATTTCTTTAGATTAATGTCTTCTGGCTAAAAGAAATTCCCATACAAGATTATTATAGGGACACTTAAGTATATTTCCCATTCCTGTCAAGATGCAGGTATCTAATAGACTCAATATTCACACAGTCTGACGGAGAGAGCCGTGACTTCCATGGTGTCTTGCTACTGACTTTCTCAGCATGAGACTGACTTAAGGTTTAAATACAGCACAATGTATGTGAACACTTTCTCTTCCTGTGCAGCCTATTTCTGGTGACTGAGGCAAAGGCCTTGAGTTTGTCTGCAAGACGGAGCTGTTCTGAGAAAAACAACAGCGCTAAAAAAATCTAGCCTACCTGAACCGAAGCTTGTTTAAAATTAACCCTCACTTGCATCTTCTGCATTTAGATCTCTGTTGACAACCGCATGTGCAGCCCAAACTGTATAACTGTGCCCAGTGTATCACTGTACTTTGGCCCTTAAGAGCTATAGCTTACAAGCTATTCTAATTTAAGCTAAAACTGAATTTGATGTCAACTGAAATTGATATCAGATTTAGCACAGATGAGCTAAGGTGACCTAATATTGTTCCCAGTAAATCTCCACCCAACTCTGACCTGAGCCTTGCTGGGTCTTTAAGCAACAGTAACTCTGACTGGATGGATTTCAAAAATTAAAAACAACAACCAAAACATAAAAAAAAAAAATACAACATGTAGATATGAGGTTATTTTAATGTAAAAACATGCAAAACAAAATATATATGTTTTTTTATAAGCTACTATCAACTGCTGAAGAATATATTTGCAGATGACCACAGACCACATTCTAAAGTCTGCAGCAGCTCTTCTTGTAAATGGCGCCTTCAGGCGTAAGAACAGGCAGAGCAGATAGACCAAAGTCTTAAAAATAGACCCTGATGCTGTGAGATGGCTGACAACCTAAGACGAATGCTGATGATAGTTGTACTGATGATGATGTGAACCACTTTCTTCCATTTTCAAGTATTTGAGTTTTTTAATTTTTGTGTTTAGCCATTTTACAGGTAGTTTAAACTCTTAAATTCCATTCAGGACAGAATTATATTAACAGCAGCAGCCACAGCAGCAATAACAGCATATTATATCATCCAAGAAAATTGTGTGCTGCAATCAGAAGACTGCCATATGAGCGTAGCAGTGGACTAGGACCTGAGTTAGCTCAGACTGGGATTAAATAAATGACCACCCCTATGTGTGCATGACTTCTTCCCCCTGTACACATGCTACAGGAGACCTTCAACCAGAACCTTTCCTTCAGCTTTCAGACAGGTGACTCTGCTGTCTGTGACCTGGAAGACACACAGTGTGACAATATCTGTTAAAATGGGTCAGTCAAAATAGGTATTCACCAATAAGAAAAGAAACCAAACCGAATACAAAAAATACATTTGTCTTTACTGTAAAAACATCTATTTCAGGAAATTCCTCCAGTTGAAGTTAACTTTTTAGTCACGATATGAATACCACATGTGGTTAGACTGAGGCAACAAAAGCCTTTTGGTTAACGTTAGGGTTCATGGTTAGCGTATAACTTATTTGAAAGTCCCAGATAAAGTGGCAAGTGGACTTTGAGTTAACATGATTTGATATCCACTTGATATTTATAAGTTCCACAGAGACAACCAGTGTTTTTCCTTACCGGTTCATTGAGAAGCGAAAGCATGGAAGGAAGGTATCGAAGAGGTTGAAGTCCCTGGTAGAATTAAAGAAACATCAAAATAAAATAAATGTACATGACGGTGATTGACCAGCAAACATCACAACAGTAATCCTTGATTTGTGTGTTTCAAGCTAATATTGTCAACACATATTACATTAAAGAGTTTGCATTAACATTCAATCATTTATTTCTGTACCTCTCTTTTTTACAATGAAGAAGTACCATCGCCAGCCCCAGAGCAAACAATAAAATGGTACCAAAAATCCGCAGCACAATGAAGCCATGAGGGGAGCAGTCGTGGGAAGGGTGACTGTCTTCATGAAGTGATCCAAATACTGCGATTTTACAATAATTACACAAGTATTTAAAGTATTAAAAAAGGGGGGCAATAGACAAATTGTTTGTTTCCATCCACCTGTATGTATGCACATTACATAAATTAAACATTTGATCATTCTGGGAAAACAATAGACATCACTTTTTAAAAACATTTTTAATTTCTGCATAAAAAGAGAATGAAGAATAAAATTGAAAAAATGGAGCGAAGCCTGCGAGCTAGTTCAGGCAGTCAACTCGAGCTGCGCTGATTACACACATGACTTTCCTTATTCCATAATCACTAACCAAGCCTCCCTTCCAATCTGGCGGTCTATTTAAACTGCACAATTTCCCAGCTCTCCCTCTGCTCTGTCAATGCCGCTGTTGCCCTGCATCCGTATTGCTGCTGCTGCTCTGTAAGCCCCACCACCACCCCAGCATCCACCTGTAGGCTCCGACTGGGGTTAAGGTATTTGTGCATCACTCCTCAAATATCTCTATAAACATATCAGCGGGGAGTGATGAGGTCGGAGCCTAGAAGCCAAAATCTAAATATGTTATACTGCTGTAATAAACATTTCAAACATGAGTTGGCTGACTGAACTGTAAATATTGCCATTATTTTTCCACTTGGCTGAATGTGGCAAAGTGCAATGGAAAGGACGTAGATTAAGCATGTGACTTAAACAAACTTAATAAACGATCAATGATCAATAAACCTGTCAGTGAAGAGACTCAAAATATTACATCACCAAATAGCACCTTTGGTTTGTTTTGAAAGACTGTTGCGTCTCACCTTTGACAGTCATCCAGCTCTCTGGTGATTCTCCAGCCCCAGAGATGTTACATTTGTAGAGTCCTTCATCGGACTTGGAAACACTGTGGATGGGTAACGCTCCTGTAACACTAGTCCTAATGTGAACACCGTCTTTGAAGAAGTCAGCTATGAGGTTGCCGGACGCCATCTTGTTTCTGCAGCTCAGATTCACAGCTTCTCCCTCCATTACGGGGAGGACAGGACTCTCCAGGATCACAGACCCAGCTGAAAAACATTAGTTTGAAAAACTCATTTTAGATATATGAATATTTTTATATTTTAAAAGCGCATATAATATTCTCTACAGATCAGGGGTGGATGCAACAAATGACATAAAATTACTGTGAAATTACTGTAAGAAAGTCAGAGTAAGTTAAGTTTATTCTACTTTGTGTTTTTCCATTAATTGTTATAAGTGTCTTTGAAATGTAAATATGAACTATACCAGTGACAGTGATGTTGACAGTGTTGCTTCTCTTTACGTCTTGATGTTCACACCAGTATTCTCCGCTGTCTATTGAAAAGGTGTTGGTGATTTCACAGGGTCCAGCCGATGTTGAAGCACATGTTAGGAAGACTTCCTTGATCTTCTTCATCACTCTCCACCCAGTCAACCCCTCCAGTCCCTCACAGCTGACAACAATGGACTCATATTGAAAGTGTTGCTGTCTGTTTGGAGCAACTTTGGGAAAAGCTGCTACTGAGAAAGAGAAACAACAAGCATTGTTTTATAACTGCTATAAGAAAATAACTCAACACAAATAAAGAGTTACCTGAACCAAAAGATAAGCAAAGGATAAAAGTTAACTGCAGAACCTCACTGACTAATGAATTACTAACTGAAGTACCTTTTCGTAAAGCCATGTGCTGTTTGAACAAGACTAAAAGTCTAACGCCACACTCTACAATAGGCATGAGCTCAGCACGCAAGTTTCAACTCAAGGAGCACTAGAATCTGATTTTGTGTTTAAATGGCTTTAAGATTGGAAGAGAAAAGTCAGATAAAGATTAGGATAAAAACGTATGAAAAATGTGTGAATTTCAGGCTGCTACTTACCAGTTTTCTGAGAATCACTCAGGTGAACATGTGCAACTAGCAGCAACAATGTGATCCCCACTACAGAGACAAAATAAGTTTTAGGCAGATGATTTTGTATGTATGTGTATAATCAATATTATAAACACATTATAATGTTGGTTTGGCATATTTGCTCCATCCAGTATCCAGTATAAGTGTGTCCATGAGGTTTTTCAAGTGAAAAGTTCAAATTCTGTCAATTGTGCAGTTTTCCTTTTGACAGTTGAACTTCTTTATTAAAGAAAGGAAATACAAAAAAAATACAAGAGCTTTGTTTTGATGTAATGAAACATTACAGTGTGTTGTTGACACCACAATATCTAAAGGCTGTTAAATGTCTTTATTTAGTTAATCTCAGAGACCGTACAGAATAACGCTGATAATCACACAGTTAAGCAGTGCGATAAACGTTATGTGTGATGTGGAGACTCACCCAGTCGGATGCAGAGAGCTCTGACCTCCATGTCGTCTTGCTGCTGACTGTATGATAATCAGTCTGAATAGCAGTTAAGTAGCATGACATTTTTTGTGACACTTTCAATTCCTGTGGGTGACACTTTATCTTCCTGTGTGGCTCATTTTCGGGGCCTGACAGTGGGTTGAACTTTCAGTTTAGTGTCAGGCAGAGCTCTGAGAACCACAGATTATAATTAAAGCAGTAGCTGCATGACTACAGCTATTTTTACAATAAAACGCAACGTCTTATAAGTAGACAATGATTAAAATGGTGGGTGAGGTGGTGGGGGATGAAATAAGGTCAGGGATGAAGGGATGAAAGGAGTTAAGGGATGGGATAAAATTGGGTTAAGCATGAAGGGATGAACACAGGATCAAGTAGGGAGTCATGAACCACACATGTTAGCTACGGTTGTGCATGCAGCTGGACCTGGTGAAGGTGTCCCCACCAAAGGAGCAGGTATGCAGGAAAACACCAGCTTGAAACATTGCGGCCTAACTTGTTAAAATTGTTTTAAATCTTCCTGCTCCCTGGTAAGGCCTGTAAAAAGTAAAAACTTTCCATCACTTACTTTACAGCAGGTAATAAGGCCAAAGTCCAGTTTCAGCTGCATCAACTTAGTTAATATTTAGCTCCTAAATAACAAAATGAAAGACAATCAACTGTGTAAACCATTTTATGATTAGAAAATAATCAAGAACTTCAAAACTTGTTTCTTTTGCCTTAAAGCTAGGGGTAACATTGGGGAAACTAGCAAAAGATAACTGGATAAAAAAATCCCAGTTTCTCTCCAAAGCCACTCCCCAACAAACAAGGAGACACATAGTGCCTGAGAGGAGCTCACCACATCGTTGCTATCGCTAACCAATATAACAATATATACCAATATAACAAAAAAGAGAGACGGATGGAAAGGTAAGATAAAGTCAAGAGAGATTACTGTGTGAGTGAAAGCTACGTGAGTCATTTTTTCTATGAGACTACGTGCAGCTTACTTTCTTCTGACTCGCTGACAAACTCAACAGGTAGGACTTTTACATTAAAGTTGTTTAAAAGCGTCTTTTTGTTGCAATTTAGAATTCATTCTAAACAATACCACTGTTTCTTTAATAAAATCATTTCGCTGTCACAGACTTTCACAGCTCAAATTGTATTAGTTGCTCATGACGAAGGTTGCATGAAAGCATTATAACTCACACAGATGAGTAACTAAATGAATGAATTAAATAGTTGATGAACATATGTAGAGAATTATAAAAGAAAGAAAAATTAAAAAATCCTCTTATCAAATAAAATCAATCTTCTACTTAAATGCTAGGGTAAATGGAGACCAAGCACAGCACCTTTGTTAGGCACTACCAATACCATAAAGCCATGAAGTATAGTTGCAGTACGGTTTGAAAACCACTAAATGCAGGGGATCCTTGAAAGCTAGGCACAATTGATAGAACGAGGTTCACAGTTGTTTTATTGTAATTTTCAGAATGCTAGGATGATTCACTTGAAGAAAGGACCATCCTTTGAACCTCAGATGAGTCTCTTCCATGTTTTGGTTGTGAATGTTGTTGTCCTTTTCATGACATCCTTTTGTACAGGTAAGTTGCACACAAACGTGATAACAAAGCCTTTCTGTGTGTTTAACCCTTTATTGGGCGAGGAACCATATATGGTCACTTCCTTATGATGGTTTTAATTACACTTCTATGGCATATTTTGGTGTTTTATTAGAGGTTATATACTAACATACACTTCACTGTTAAGGCTTTCTTTCACAAATTGCTGAAAGTGGGCTTGATCTTGATATTTGCTTATGCCTTATTAATTACATATTTTCATAGTATATTGATGTGGCATATTTCTTTGCAGCAGCTGTCTGCTCAGTCCTTCTATGGGAAGATGAGGCCTGCTTTACCACAGATTGTTGTTTGT
>NW_023339984.1:17742637-17743839 GCF_004916995.1 Morone saxatilis | reverse complement strand
AAAAAATCAAAACAGAAACAAATTCTTCTTATATCCACCAATTACACTCCAGGGTAAGTATTTCAATGAGTGCCCTTTAAAGGGTTAAAAATTAAAGGTCATTATTAGGGTTTAGATCTGATATATGAATAGTACACAGGACTGCAGCCACTCTCTTCAGACAACTAACTTAGGGAAGCACATATTACTGTACAAAAGCTCCACAAATATGTCGTGAAAATACAAGCAAATTGTTAGATATTTGTATTAACTCCGAATCCTTTGTACATTTCCTGCAGTGAATCTAAAATAACAAAAGAAATCCTTTAAAGTTAAAGTTTATGAAATGTGAATGTTCAAATTAGTAACAGGCTAAATAACAGGCACAGATAATATGCACATTGTGACAAACTGGAAAAAAGTGTGAGGATTTTACTTATCACTCAGCAAATGCTAAAAACTGATGTTTCTTCCTCAGGTCAGTCTCCGATGATTGGTCCACATCAGCCAATAGTGGCATTGGTTGGTGATGACATAATTTTGCCATGTCACCTGGAACCAGCTGTGGATGCTGTTTCTATGACTGTGGAGTGGGCGAGAGCGGACCTGAGTCCACGGTTTGTCCATTTGAGACGAGACGGTGTGGAACTCCTGACAGACCAGAATCCTTCCTACCTCGGGAGAACGTCAGTGTCCATCAACAAACTCAAGCACGGAGACCTTTCACTGACACTCTCCAAAGTGAAGTTATCTGATGAGGGATCTTACAAATGTTTTATTCCAACAGAGGGAACAGAATATATAGTCAAGCTTGTTGTAGGTAAGTGGTAAATAATCCCTGGTAGTTTTTTAAAGTTGAACTAAGGTGTGAATTCTCTTCGTAATTGTTTTTGTAAGGACATATTGTGTATACAGTACAATGCTGTGGTACATATTTGAAGATAAATCCATTTACTGACAAACAGTTGGAAACAGCATCTGAGGCCTGTGGGTGGGCATTTCCCATGTCAGCTGTTGTTTCTGACATGTGAGGGCTCGGGTTGGCGCTGCGGCGCTGTGAAATTCACACTGATTACTATCAAACGTTCTGTGCCTCATTCCCTTCACTGAAGATGTTTTGTCTCTCTGTCCTCAGGTTATGTGTCCTCACCTGTTGTAATAATTTCCAAAGTCAGCAGTGGATTATATTTACAGTGTGAGTCTGAAGGCTGGTATCCAGAGCC
>NW_023339984.1:17741266-17742491 GCF_004916995.1 Morone saxatilis | reverse complement strand
CATCAACCAGACCAGAGAGATAGATATACATGTTCCAGGTAATACTACTTTTAAAATCAATTTCCTGGAATAATTGTGAGATAAGATCGTATTGCATTACATAAGACTGCATGTGAAATAACATCTGACAGGATTTCATGATATTATCTTTTTTTTTCTCCATTTCAGATGTTTTCTTTGAGAACCAATCTAGGTCTTTTTACATCACCATTGGTTTGGTTGGTTCTGTTTGCTTCATTTGTATTTTTGCTGCTATGTTTGTTTTGTGGAAAAGTGGGCATAACAAAACAGGTAGGTCATAATCGATTTTTCTTCCTTTAGTATCTATTTGATGGTTATCATGATTTGAAGGATTTCAGTATGAAACAATAACAACAACAAGTTTAAAAAATCTATTTCAGTTTACAAAGGTAATATATTGCTCTATGTACCATGTAACAAATTTATTTTAATGACTGAATGCAAACTTACTGTATTTCTGCTGTGTTTCAGTGTCTTTTTAATTTAATTGAACAAATCAGGTTTGAAATACATTTAACACTATTTAACACTCCTGCATTCATACAGGGACCAAGTGGCACCAAGACGATGAAACTGACGTGGGGGAAAGAGAGACAATATCTAAAAGCGGTGCAGAACTTCAGTTCCTGGATGAAGGAAAAATAAACGAGAGAGAGGTTGAGGTTTTGAACAAGAAGATTGGTGAAATGTCTGAAGAATCACAGAAGATTGAAGTAGAATTAAAAGATGTAAAAGAGGCAGTTAAGGTATTGACAGAATGTAAAAGTGGTCTAGAAAACTATGGAGAAGAACTTGAACAGATATCTAATTGGATTGAGAAACAGATTGATAATAATAAGGTAAAATCGTCCGGTGCATGGATGCAATATAAAATTGACAAGTATCAAGACAACATAACAGATCTGGAGAAGAGAAAGGAAGCAAATAAAACACTGCTGCAGGAAACACAGAAATTACTTCAGATAATAGAGAATGTGTTTAAGCAAACAACAGAAAAGAAATCTAAACTAGAGGAGCGTCAGAAACAAATGAATAAAGATATGAAGGAGATAACAAAACAGCGGGGTTCGATTCAGGAGAAACTTCAGACAAAGACGCAATCTATTCACAAATAAATATTATTCGGAAATAATAACTTCCATATTTGAATGTGTATTTAATAAAGATTCACCACAGCCCATTGACAATTATCACAATTGCCACA
>NW_023339984.1:17738675-17741166 GCF_004916995.1 Morone saxatilis | reverse complement strand
AAAAAATGACATTTCATATAGACTTGTGATGGACTAACTGCTACTTACAGTCTTCCAGAGAACAGCTGGGCTGCAGCAGCAACAACACATTCAGCACTGAGAGAGATACAGCATGAGAGAACACACATAGGATTTTATTCAAATATTGGTTTGATAGCTAATTCATTCAAGAGACAATGGTAACATAAAATCTATAAAAGAAGCACAAGGATACGACCATTGTAGTAAATAAAACACCTATAAAGACGAACATGTTTAACTCCTCTGAGATGGATCGTCTTTAAAGTGAGAGAAACGTCTTTTGTTCTTGCTCTGTTGGTAAATGTGACATGAAGACAGACTCAGTACTCACACAGTCGGATGCAGAGAGCTGTGACCTCCATGTTGGCTCCTTGCTCACTGTCTGAACATCAGACAGGAATACAGCTGAAGTATAATGTAGGTTAGAACCTCCTCTTCCTGTGCCTAATTTTATAGATAGTCGAGCATTATTCAGAGTAACAGGATGGTTCTTTGGGGCCACCGTTTTAAAGTTATCCTAACCAATGAAAATATCTCTGCCTTAGAGCAGATCTAAGAGATGTTTATGACAAATAGGACAATTTGTATTGTAATTTACCACTTTTGTAAGGTTCTTATTTCTCTGAGTGACCTCTGACCTCGGCTGTCAGAGGTCATTTAGAGAAAAGCTGGTATTAATAGCATTCATGCTGGCTAAGTGTCCTTGAGCAAGTGACATTAGAGCTTGAAGTCAGGTTGAAGGACTGTCTCTGTAACCACCAGCCCTGCCTACAGCTCTTCCACTGCTCTGTTCAGTGGTCATTACCCAGCAGGTCTCTCTGGGTTTGTCTGGGTGTAACAGTGAGGATTTGTTCACACATTTTGCAGCAGGAGGTTTAGTATCTTTCTCCGACTATGTTTAAGGTCTCATTACATAGTTGGCTATATTAACTATATATATATTTGCCATCTTTCAGAGAATGTGTTTGGGAGATTTGTAGTGGCACAGCAGTGACATGCATTATAGTATTTGACATAATAATGGGTCTGTTTTCTCATCGCTTTAATTATTGTTGATTTGTTTAAGAAAGCTTTTGTTTTTCACTCCTCTAGTTTTACATACGAATTATATTCTGTGTTTTACAATTTAAGATGGTTTCTTCACTTTAAGTTACATAAAAAAAAACGAAACAAATACTCAAAGGGGGAAATATTCTTATTTGATATTATAGCATTATTTGTGAAAGCAGTTGGATTGGCTGTTGCTCTTGACAATGTTTGGTCTTTGGGGGGCAGCATTGAGCTTAACACAAAATCTATGTCATTGTTCCTGTGTGTCTTTATGCTTATGTTAAAAAAAAGGCTCATGTTACATGTGTTCGGTTACAGACCTGTCTCACAGTTTAAAGTCAGTTGACCACAGAGTCTATTTAAAAAAACGCAGCAGCGCTGTTCTTGTAGGCTGCGTCTTCAGACGTGCGAACAGGCAGAGCAGATAGAAAAAGTGGTTTAACTGGCAGGCTTTAATAAACCGCTACATTTTAAAAATAGACCCTGTTGCTGTGAGTCAGTTGAAGCTCTCAGATGAAGGCCAATAGTAATCTCTAAAGACTTAAAACATGTCAGTCTCTGCTTTCAACAGCCAATACACTTTAACTAAATTCAAAAACATTTAAACTGTTTCCAGTTTGTGTACTTTCTTTAGTTTAGTGCCCGCAACGTCATGATGTTAGCTGTTCAACAAAGGGCAAGAACTGAAGTGTTAACTATTTTCATTTTATTTCTAAATGTTATTTAATTGTCTTAAAAATAGAAGATTTGGAAACTGCAGACTTCTTTGACCCTAAAAGTAAAATAACTTCTGCATTCATACAAGACTCACTCAAGTATCAGCATAGCTCAGTGGTCATTACAATGCAGGTGCCAGTGAAATAGATGAGAGAGACAAAGTTCAAAATGCTATATAATCAATAAATAAGCAGCACTTGTAGACCAGATGCACAACAGCCAATTAATATGTATCATAAATAATGAGAAAAATGTACATAGTAATTTAAAAATTATTTAAATTACTGTAGAATCCCTAGCAATCCGCTAAGGTATTATTGCATTTACAGTGCTTTAAGAGTCTGTTACTCGCATCATTCACTTGATGTTTTCCTTGCCTGCGGGTGCACCTGGAAAGCAACACACAGACTATAGTCAACATGTGAAAAAATGATAAACATGCATTGTAAAAGAAATTGACATGCTTTAAGGGGACTAATCAACTTACCACTTTGTGTATCAGCTATGGAATTCTGCTGTGGGGAATTTGTATACCATTTTTACTGCACATCGAAATCAGCTTTATACTGGTATTTATAATTTTAGTATTTAGCAGAAATTAGAGGTCAAGTAAAGCGTGCTTTTATCAATGCCACATCACAATCTTGTAAAACCTTAACATTTATTAACATCATTTTCATGAAACGTTTGATCAATCTTCCTT
>NW_023339984.1:17733970-17738575 GCF_004916995.1 Morone saxatilis | reverse complement strand
TGGAATCACATGAATATTACGCATTCTGTGCAAAAACAGGCAGAAGCAGACAGGTATTCTTACTGTACAGAATTATTCTTCTTTTTTTTTTTTTACAGCCTTCACATCACCATTATCACAAAAGGTCAACTTCTTTATTAGGTCAGTGTGTCAAAGTTAGCAAATTTTAGTTATTTTCAGCAATCATAAGCTCAGCGGCTTATCGAGGCTATGATAGAGAGAGAGTTTAATGAAAATGAGTTTGTTCTTATAAATGTTAAGTTAATTTAAAATAGATTAATGATTGCAGTTGATAGCCAGTTACATTGAAACCTTAATTTTGCCCTAAATAAATTAGCATAAATAAGTTATAAAGTGATGTTTCATGTTGCATAAAAATGATATACAAAATCAACAGCAAATTCATACTGATACACAAGTGGAAGTTTGATTAAGTCCTTAAGCAATGTCAATTTCTCTTCTACAATGCATGTTAATTTTTTTCACATGGTTGACTTATAGGGTTCTGGTGTCTTTCAGGGTCACCGACAGGAGAACATCAATGAGATCTTTCGAGAATGAGTACGGAGTAAAAGACTCTTGCTTTAAAGACAATATTTGTTGTGACATGCAACTATACTATTTAGGGAATGTTCTACAGGTAATAAATAATATTTGAAATATAAGGGCCAGACTTATCTAATGTATCATTTTTATTGTGCACAATAATATTAATAGTATACAATATTAATTGGGGCTGCCCTATATTAATACCAGGTATTAAACATAAGTACGGCATACTACTTTAATTTCGGTACTTCCAAAAAACGATGGTAGGTATTTAAGCTGTGACGCTGACATCTTTGGACTAAGTCTGGGTAAGTCTCCTACGGGCCAATATATTCATTGTTAACTAGATAGGATGTCACACATCTTAACTATCACACCTGGACAAACCAAATTCACTAACAGCACGCAAAACTCATTCTTAAACAAATGATTACTTGTGAGATTTCACAAGGTTTCTATGTTTTATGGTGACCAAACTATTAATAAGGTTTTACTTCAGTCGTCTGCCATTAACTAGGGGTTGCATGATAAATAGTTCCATTAAATTATATTTGGTGTCAATGTAGTTCATACTAAGAAAGGACTGAACTTTTAGTGTAATACGTCGTTGAGTAAAACCTGTTATGAAGTGTCGAGGGCCTTCATACTAAAAACTTGCTCATTGAGGGAAACATATAAAAAACTGTTTATGCTTGAGTGATAACTTGTTTGTTTTTGTATAAACCGGGTATGTAATGTAGCTACATTTGCCTCTCTGGAAACTGAGATATAAAAGAAAAACAAAGATTTACTGTTTTCCAGTATTTCAACAGACAAACTAAAAATATACACACAAATGAGTCACCTTTCCTAGCAGATAGGCAGTAATTTTTTGTTAGCCATTGTTAGACAAGTCTACATGAAGATAAAATTATAAAACACATATCCATAACTTAAGTATGTTGCATTGAAAATATACTTTTGCAGATGACATACAATTTATTTTTCTGATAATCCAATAAAATATGATTGCATTTATATATTGGCTGGCTGACTACACAGTGGAAGTGACAGATATTTATTTAAATTTAAACCTTTGAGATTGCAAGTTTAACCTGCCATAATTTAAAGGGCACCTAAATATAAAGTTAAACATCTATCATTCAATGTGTCTTCTTCAAGAGAAACAAATCTAATGCTAAATGCATGCCATTAGCAGTTGACCACAGTTAACATATTTAAAAGCTAGCAGCTCTGCCATTGTAGATGTGTGACCAGAGTAGAACAGAGCAGATGCAGACAGGTGGTTTCATTGTTCCACTATAAGAATCGCTCACTCTCAAAAATAGACACTGATGCTGGGTGATGAAGCTCTCACTTGACGCCTAGTGACTGGCTGGAATCAAACTACAACTTCAGTCAACTTGAACTGGACTATTATTAATCATTATAATTCATTCATTAAAATTCAGACATAACTTGCAACATCAAACATTTTATGGGGTGTGTGCTTCACTTTCAATAAACTATTAAGGAAGTAATAAGTCAAATAATGTTAATAAAGTACCTCTTTCCTTCCACTTTGTAACAGTAGCATATGTCACATCCGTAGTGTGATCCACTGCATTTGCCTCTCTACCACCTGAAACATAAAAACATATTCTGTTATCATTTATTTCAACAGGAGGTAAAAATAGAACTAAATAAAAAGGGCTGAGCATCTAGGTGGATAATTAGTTGTTAGCAGTTGTGAGAGAGGTATGCACGAAAGCCCATTTGTAAGACACATTTATAACTTTATATTTCAAAATATATACTATTTGTTAATCCTACTTATATAGGATTTGCCAAAGTCTGCCCCTTGCCTGGCTCAAATTAAAGATTTCTTCGAAAGACTCAGCTATGATATAACTTACAGCTCTAAATGTCTGCTCACTTGTCTCAGTCCAACCAAAAGCAACATAAAACCTAACATATCTGTGTTCTTACGTGTCTTGTGAAAAGATAATCTCAAACTTCCTGTATTGCCTGAACATGTTGTGAATAGTGAATAGTGAATATTTGTAAAATTATAAGACAGTATGAAAGAAATACCTCTCTTCTTCTTGTGTTTTTTCACTTTAGCATGTGCATCTAATTGTGGATCAGTTTCACTGGCAACTTCATACACTGAAAAATAAATGAGAATAACAACAAAAACAAAATTAGTATTGAGTGGCATTATGACAGACACACATACGTTTTGATGTTACATTGAATCAAGTGATAGCATTTTGATTATAGTGGAGTTGGTAGTAAACTACAGTACTGACACTGAGAATGAAGTATAAGAAGGAAGGTAATCAGGCTTAAAGGCTAATTAACCTTTATTCTTACCTAAATTAAATGACAGTAATTCCGTTCAATTCAGTTTTATTTATATAGCGCCAATTCATAACAAAAGTTATCTTAGGACACTTTTCAAATGGAGCAGGTCTAGACTGTACTCCTTATAAAATTAGTTACAGAGACCCAACAGTTCCCACCATGAGCAAGCACTTGGAGACGGCAGCAAGGAAAAACGTCCTTTTAAGAGGCAGAAACCTCGGACAGACCCCGGCTCTAGGTGGGTGGCTGTCTGCCTCGACCAGTTGGGTTGTAATGTACAATTTAAATACTTTGTGTTCATTAACTATTATGATACTCACCTTGTTCTGATTCTGTTGTTGGCATCTCAGAGGAAAAGCATGCTACTGTACAACAAAAAGAAAAATAATGACATCAATAAAATAAATAAATACAGATGAATCCGAGAACTAATAAACTTCTAAATCAGGATTTCATAGTAAAAAAATATAATAAATTCGATTGAAAGAGAAAAAAAACTTTTCACTGCACGATTCTGCAAAACTCCAGATGAGTTTCAATGACAATGTTTCTATGTCAGCATTTTTAAAATTCTCACCTTCTACAATATTTACATATAGCAACTACAGTATGGGAAAGGTTAGGGAAATACTGTGGTTTTGACAAATAACCTATAGTTAGGGATAAGGGTTTGGCATAAAAACACAAAGGTAAGGGAAAGATTCTGATTATGGTTAGTAAGTTAAAGACATCGGTTGCAGTGTGTAACAAGAACCAAACTCTCACACACAGTATATAATACACCACCCAAACCTACCTTACCTTGTTTTCTCTTTTGCTGAGGCGCACTACCTGCATAATAATTCCTTAGTTACATCAGTTACGTAAGTTAAATAACTTGAAATAAGTCATTGCTGACTTCTTGGAATGAGAACAGGATGTTATTACGTACCATGTGTACCTATCTACAAATATGGACAAATGCCGTGCTACAAGAAAGGTTCTGTACTTTTACATCTTTCTGTCTGTCTGCTTTTCTTACATAGGGTTGGTGAAAGTGGGCTGCAAGGAGTGAACCAATATACAGTATATATAGAAGAAACTACACCTATATTTCTCCGAAGCACTTTTATTGCTTACCTCTATGTTTCCGACACTGAAGTAGTCCCACCACCAACAGCAGCAGAACCACACACAAAATGGCAAAAGCGGCCGATAACAGGATGTAGAGCTGAATGGAGTCAGGGCGCGGAGTCTTTTTACCATTTTGAGGTGTTGTGTCTTCAAGTGCAGGAAGAATATTTGCTGTTGACATGATGAGAAAAAGTGGTTTGATAAAATAATTGCTTTGGATATGAATACATTTTTAAAAAGGCACGTTACATGTCTAGATTTTCTAAAATTGACTGTTGGATTGCCATGATATTTACTTTGAATAATTATGTTCCTCAGAGGATAAACCCTATCAAATTTGGAGATCCAGAGAAGATCAGATCGATTGTTCTCCAATTCAAATGTCCACAGAAGATACATTCTTATGACTTTAGTGATCCCCTGACTTTACCTGTAGCGCCATGTGAGGTTGGCATTTTTGGTTCTTATTGAAATGTCTCAACAACTCTTAGATGGATTTAAGACATTCATGGTCCCCAGAGGATGAATTGTATTAACGTTGATCCCCTCACATTGTCCTCTGGAACCACCTTCTTTTATGTGTGACATCTCATAACC
>NW_023339984.1:17725448-17733870 GCF_004916995.1 Morone saxatilis | reverse complement strand
GTAGAACCACTCCACTGCTGTCTATGTTAATCCCAGCTATGACCGGTGAGGCGTAAGAACCTGGTGATTGCAGAGGGAAGACATTTTGAAAACATCAATTGCATTTATATACCATTTATATACAGTACACTGTACAGGGGGACAAGTCTACCAATGAAATAGATTGCTTTTAACTTTGTTTTTTTTTTTTTACTGTTAACCTGGTCATGATTGGGTGTTTGAAGTGTCCTGGTTATATTTTGCACATCTAAACAACTTATTCTGGTTTTGAGAAACCAGAATATACTACCTAGATTATTACATAGAAACCAGAATACTATGGTATGTAAACACCTTACCTAGGTTTCTGAAGCATCTTATAGTGGTTAGGATGGTAATAAAGCAAGACACACCTGCAGGCAGCTGGTCAGGTCATGTATTTTCATTTTCATGTTCCATGTAAACGTCATATTAAAAAAACAATGCACATGTAAATGCCATTTTGGTGGATAAAATAGATTGAGATGCCCTCTCCTGGTTAAATATGTAACTGTTGAAAAGCTGACCAATACTCCAGTTGATGATATTGTATTAGAAGTATTCATACTAAAACTGAAATCTAAAATGATGAAGTAGTTTGTTTCAAAAGCTAGTGGACTAGAAATTAGACCTGATCTAAAATGTGGTGGACCTGAACAGACACAAAGAGAGGAAGGCTATCTCCCGCAGCTGCATGATACTCTGCCAGATACAGAGAAACTATGCACTTCACTTTCAAACTTTCTAAAAGATATACATAAAAAAAAAATAGCCCACTCACCAACAACGAGCTCAACAGTAGATGTTTTATCCTGTGAGGGAAAGTAGCATCTGTACAGTCCATTATCGGAGAGTTTCACTGCAGAGAGTCTCAGTGAAAGGTCTCCCTGCCTCAGGTTCTCGATGGACAGCGATGTTCTTCCTTTGTAAGACGGGTTTTGGTTGACCAGAAAGTTTTGACCTTCATGCCACACGTGGACAAATCTGGGGTCCAGGTCAGGTCTCCCCCACTCCACACTCTTGGAAAAAACATCAGCTGCAGGTTCCAGGTGGCATGGCAACGTGACGTCTTCACCAAGTAAAGTCACTATTGTTTGAGCTGGTCCAACCCCCTGGGACTGGCCTGGAAAGACACAGATTGTGAAATCCTACAATCAGAACTTGTGTACAGAATTACTGCTGACTGTGATAAGTGGTATTTTAAGTAAAAGAAGGAAATTATTTTATCTTTTTGTCTGCTTTTATACTGTACTGGCTTCACCTGGTGCTGATGTTTTGTAAGTTACCTCTACATTCAGCCAGTAGAAGGAGGATCACGGTGACCAAAGCGCTGAAGGACCCGATAGGCTTAAGGAACAGTCCATCATTTACACATAGCATCCTGGAGTTCTGGGGAAATATAAACAGATTTTGAAATTTTAATTGCCAGAAAGAAAGAGCCAAAATGCTGACAATGATTAAAATAGCTATAGCTTTCGTTAGCTTCCAAACCAAATACAATAAATGCTCATAATCCCATTACATGCATAAAATAGGAATATAATACATTATTAATATTGATTTACTTCACTAAACTGATGCCAGAAAGTTGTCAACTATTCACTTTTATGATTAACATTAGAATTAGATTAGATTAAGAGGGCCATCCCAAACCACAAGAACCAGCCAGACCATAAATCCTCCTATACAATAAACCTGACATCTGCCAGACCACATTGCTACATAAAGCATGATACACCACTCCTCACAGTGCTACTGTGCCAGAGCCTTATGGCAGACGCTTACTGTATCTGTATCAGAAACTAATTTTCTGGCATTCTGAAGTTATGGACCTGGTAAATGGTAAATGGACCAGTACTTCTATAGCGCCTTTCTAGTCTTCCGACCACTCAAAGCGCTTTTACACTACTTGTTTCATTATAAAGGTTTTATGAATAAGTGAAACATTAGGAAAAAAATAGGAACCCCAAGAATAGTGGTTTGAGATTCTGACCTTGAGGAGAAAAATGTCCAAACTCCTTCCGCCGCAAAAAAGCCTGATCAAAAGTGAATGTATAAATTACATTTAAATAAACAATTACATTTAAATAATGTAACATGAAGTCCTGTTCCCTGGCCACATGTACTTTTTGTTGCTTCGGTGTTATGTCCTTGTTACTGTATGATTGTAATTTGAAGATTTTTTTGTTTAAACAATAATTATTAAAAATGATTTATTTGTGCAATAATTCACATTGAGATTGACCCGTTAAGGGAGATTCTTTTTGACTTACAGCATGTAATAAGACGAGGCAAACACACTGTGAGAAATAGTTGGCAACACTACTGCAGGCTTTTACAGACTGTGTAAACAACAAGAAAGCTTTTGCTCCACAATCAGCAATGACAATTTCTTTATAATGAAACGGTAGTTTAGTGGAAACCATTAAAACTGAAATTCACTCAACAAAAGGAACATACCTGTTCTGAGTCAGATCTCTCCTGAGACTATAAAGCTCAACCGCCAAAGTCCTTCAATAAAAAATAAAAAAAGAGACAGACTTTGACCCAGTGGGTGTTTCCTTTGTGCTAGTATTCACTTCTAAACTGTATTAGAATAATCCCACACAAAGTTGTTGTATGTTATCAGTCTGCTTTAAGGCTACAATAGTAATTACAGGCTGTCATTCTGTAATTTCTGTTTTCAGTTGTTTCTAACTGACCACACCTCCTGCAGCTTTTGTTTGTTTCTTAACCGCCAATAATCTGCATCCTGTATTAGAAGCCTGTGCTAGCAAGTTAATGAGTAACTGGACTGAATTCTACTGTTTAATCTAAAACCTATCCCTGATGTTGAAAACATGGTTCAAGCCACGTTAATTGTGTCACTTTCGATTTCAGTGTGGAGGAGAGACATTTATATACAGGCTCAACTACGGTTCTGTAATTTTAGGCCACCTTTACTGTTGTGTTTTGTTTTTAGAAAATGTAAAAAGTTTGATTTACTGCTTTAATTCTGATGGAAAAGTGAATTACAACAGACATCACGAGCAAGGATCAAGATTTATTACTTCATCTTGTGACAGGAGTGTATTCTGTTCATCTCACACACAGTCATATGTAGATTCTCACAGAGGATTCAATCATCACATTACAGTTTATTTCAAAAGATGACAATTCCGCATCACAATTTCATCACAACAAAGACACTAATCCAGACACTACTTTGTAAACCAGTTGTTGAATGGCGTGATAACTATCATTTTATATACATATCATTTTGTATACTTTAGCATTTTCTATCTGAAATCAACAAACTACTTGACAGCACAATACCCAGCCATGAGTATTAAAATATCAGCATTAAAGAAAATCTATGTGAGAATATAATCACCACACTGGAACAATTCATATCAATAAAACTCCACATATACAGATCAGAACTGGTAAATGAAAGTCTTCCATCTGAGGAGTGTGGTTGTTTTAATAAGGTTTCTCCTATTAAAACATAAAGACATTATGGCTGCCTGGGTCATTATAGTATTAGCAGAAAGGAAAAAGTACTAGTTTCTATCATTACAGAACCAAAACTGGACCTTCTGATTACTCTCTGTGGAGGTGAGATTTATCGTCGTCACTTTCTAACTCTTCCAGGTGCAACTGAATCAGCTGCATGTGGTTTTCTGCTTTTGTCTTCCTCTCTGTTGCTTTTGCCATCAGAGCCTTTGTCTTCTTCAGCAGTCTCTCCACGTCCAGCTGCTGCTTCTCCAGGTTTTCCTTCCGTTTATCCAGTTTCGACTCAGCGTTCAACAGATGTTGTTGTTCTTTCAAGTACCCTTCCGTTTTGTCAGTTGCCTTTTCTTTCTCACTCTGTTTTATCTCCTTCTCTACTGCATTAAGCTTGTCTTTGTTTTCCTCCCTCTCCTTCTCTATCTCTTCTAACTGCAGTCTGAATTCCTCTTTTTGTTTCCCCAGTCCGCTGGTCAGTTCCAGCAGTTGAGACAAAACCACTCCGCAGTAGTCCAGTTCTTCTTGAGTCTTCTGGGATTCTTTCCGGAGTTGAGCCTCTTTATCAGCCGAACCCTTTCTTTTGGCTGAGAAAATGCATAATACTGAATAAGACAGAGATGATATGTTGAGGGAAGGAAACACATGAATAAATAATAATAATAAAAATAATATAGAATAAAATATTTACCAGCAAAAAAAAGGTAGTTGAATGTATGCTTTTTCTCTCAAAATGAGTCTGTCTGTTTTAGTATTAAAGTAATTTATATCACTCATAAAAAAAAAAATTATATATATCATAAAAATGATATATATAATTATTATATTTTTTTATTTTTTTACTTACAGATTTTTGATTTTTTCCATTTCCAGACTATCAAGGCAGCTATGACTAACACGAAGCCACCAGCTAAGCCACTACCCAAGCCAACAACGGAACAGTAAGCACAGCAAGATGGAGGTGTGAAAATGTCGGCAGCTAAAATGATAGAACACAGGGTATTCAAAAACATTTTGCAAAACAACTATCTCTTAATTGTACATTTGCTTTAATTAATTGTGACACAAACTCATCTAACTGGATAGATTATTATAACAGCAGTATATTGAAGTCATAGACTAGGATATGTACTGTTGGTGTGGGCTTTCTCTGTGTCTCAGGTAGCTCACCTGCATCGCGACCAGACTTTAAGGGTACTGAGGAACCTGAAGAACAATGTGATACAATGTAAATAGCAGCCCAATCTCACACCAATGTCAGTCCACTAGAAGATACTGTGTCAGTGTCACATTTTGCCTCATATAGGCATGAAGAGTATGAATTATGCAGAGGAAAAATATATATGTATTTTTTATTGCTATTGACCTCAGTATTCAGACCTCAACTTTACCTTGTGTATATAGATATGTTTATATATATATTTATATATAGATATGTTCTATTATAGTGTTGTGATGTAGATTTGGAGTTGTAACGAAAGTATTTCCCCCTGGGTTATTATAAGATTTTGGATTTCTGATTCTGAGTATCACATCAAAACATGGATAGCGTGGCAGGATACCAGGTTGCATATACATATTTATGACTATGACTATTTGTATCAATATCAATTGCACAATCCCTTCGTTGTTTATACAAAATTAGCAGAGCCATTTTTTGATTCCAAATTTTATGTATGCCATCTGGAGTGAAATTGGGATCTCCACCAGTTCTCCACTGGTACTGACGTAAGTGTGTACGGTACCTGCACAACAATGTGTCAGGACAACCAAGCTGAGGGGACTGAGCTTCCTTTTAAGGAACAGTCCGTAATTCAGGCAAACCATCCTGGAGTACTGTAAAAACAAAAGTTAAATTGTAAAATGTTAATTGCCAGAACCAAGCTATGTTGGCAGGTAGCAAGCAAGCTTATGCCAGACAAGCAGAAGCTAGTAGCAAACCAAGCTAAATAAAATTATTCTTAATCAGTGATTCAAAAAATACTGAGTTCTTGCTTACATTTTTCAACTCAGAAGCACATGAAACGTAGATACAAAGATACTTAATGCAGGCAGTTTGTGAATGATTAAAACTCCAAAGCTAGAAAGCATTGAATATTAATAAGCTAAACACACTAGCACATACAGTAGTTGGCAGCAACCCTGTGGTACGTACAGAATTGTACTAATTACGCTTTCATCAACTTTGAAAAAAACCAGTTTGCTTTTGCTCCACCGTATGGAATGACACATACTTTAGAATGAAAAGGTAGTGAAAGCGAATCAAAATTGAAATAACAATAGATTAACTCAGTAAAAGGCACATACCTGTTGTATCTCTGAGTCAGTCCTCTGTGATTACGAAGCTGTATGGCTTAAGTCCTTCAGTTGAAAAAAAAAAAAGAACCCAACTGTACTTTGACCTCTGTGCATATATTATTCTAGACTGCATTTAAATAACCATAGACAATATTGTTGTATGTTTCAAATACAATATTATTAATATTTATTGGAGTTTGGAGTTTTTCTTCTCTGAACAAACTCCTACAGTTTTGGTTTGTTGCCACGTGAATGACAATAGTTTTTGTATCCTGTATAATGATCCTGTGTCAGTGAGTTAATGAATAACTGATGTTTGATATCAAAACCCTGAGAGGTTTAAACTACTACATGGTTCAAGTTAACAAAATCAATGTGTAAACACTTCCTATTAAATTCATTACAGTGCTGTGTACTTGATTTTATGCTTTAATTCTGATGGGAAAATAATCTATGACAGAATCAAGGGTCCAGACTTCAGTTACAAGAGTATATTTTATTCTGTTCCTCTCCAACACTGTTAGGACAAACTAAATACATCTTTACTACAGTTTTTAGATAATTTATGTTTTTCAGTTCACAACAGGAAAAGAAAAAACATGCAAATAAAATCAAACTTCCTGTAGGATTTTACAGTGTTGGGTTTTATTTTCCAGCGCGTATAATGGGTTAATATTTAATCTGAGAGCGATAGCAGCCAGATATAATCCAAAACTTTCTTTCACTTTTACCCTCTGTAAATAAGTAAGCACTATTAATGTGGGTAAAGAATTTGAAGGCAATCCATGCAACAGTTGTTGAGAGCTTTCAGTCTGGACCAAAGTGTCTGACCCAACTGTCCAACCACAATGCCATCGATGCAGCTAGCATGGCTAAAAATCATGACGTTTCAGATCTGCCTCTGCTGACATTATGGGTTACTTTGGTTTAGGCAGCTGAAGTTGAGACTAAAAGTTGATTCTTGACCTTGGACACAGGAGTTGAGATGGACAGTTTCAAGGTCCAATCAGATTCTGGCGCTTTTAATCATATCACACAGTCTTCCTGAGCAGATAGGGTTGTCATAGAAATGTACACATAGATATGTCTAATCTTTCAAAGGTCAAGAATGAAATTGTAGTCTTATTTCTTTAACAAAACAACATAAAACAATAAAACGGATTAATGATTGAGCTCATCCAACTGTCTCTGTCCCTTGCAGCTGTTCATGAAGTTGCCCCTTGTAAATCTCTAAATTTGTCTTCCGTTCTGTCAGTCTGTTGAGATTGCCCTGTCCCTCTTCACTTTCTAATAGTTTCTGTGTGTTTAGCTGCAGTTTCTTCAGTTCTTCCTTTCTCCTCTCCAGTTTGCACTGAGCATTTAACAGCCTTTGTTTTTTCTCTCAAGTGTCCTTCTGTTTGATCAGTTGCCCTTTCTGTCTCACTCTCTGTTATTAATTAATGAACCTATTAAGAATTCTGGAGAACCAGAGGGAGCTGCCTGAACCTTTTCCCTGTTGTCCTCCTTGTCTTTCTCCATATCTTCTAGCTGCAGTCTGAAAAGCTCCCTCTGGTTCTCCAGAATCCTTAATAGGTTCATGTAAGTGGTAACTTTGTATACCAAATTGTTCGGTTTTTCATCGGTCTTTTGTAATTCTTTAAGTTTGGCCTCTTTGTCATCTAAGTCCTGTGTTCAGCTGCCGATGAAAGGATCTCAAAAGGAAATCTTCTATTGTTCCTGTGTGTGTCAAGATTCCCACCAACATTAAAGGAGGATCAGCTTTAGTTAAGAACTAAACTGAGCAAAAGTATCTGGTACCAAAAGCGCGTAAGTCGAGTAAAGCTGAGCCATGCCATGCAGTGTAAACAGTCAACAAATACAGAAAACATAATCTTTTTTTAAGGATGTAATGGAATGATGAGAAAAGATGAGAGGATATTGTTGACGCCCTTCACATCACAGCAGTACATGGAAGGAGGTGAGTTGGCGTCTCACGTTTTTTGTCACGTTTCCTTTTCCATACACTGATGAGAAAAATCACAGGACAGGGCCATGAAGAAATCATCTGAAATAGTAAAAGACAGAATAGTTCATCATATTAATTACTATGTTTAAAATAGAAGATGTGTTCTGAAAGAAGAACCGTATTTTGAAATATCATCGAAATCTCTTCCACCAATTTAACCAAGATGACAACATATAATAGAACATAGTTGCCCTGCACCAGCTGCATAATTTTAGTCATTTCCCGTGCTGTTGTACTGTATGCTCAGGCCTCTCTTATAAGACATTTTGATCACAATGGAACTTCCTGAATAAATTAATTTTAGTAACTAAAATAACTAAGCTATCTTAAAAAAAAATCTGAATTTACTTGCTTGATAACACATAATAAAAACAGTTTGGTTTACTCTATGTAACTGTCTCATTGTGTCATATGACTTATCACATACATTTCTTAACCAGCTCTGATAAAACAATGTGCTGTGTTGAGAGCACATTTTTCAGGACAATTTCATGAAATGTACTCAAATAAAACAAATAAAAGTATGTTTTTAAAATGAAAATTCAATTCAATTAAATTTTATTTGTATAGCACCAATTCATAACAAAAGTTATCTCAGGACACTTTTCAAATAGA
>NW_023339984.1:17725220-17725348 GCF_004916995.1 Morone saxatilis | reverse complement strand
TCCATCACAGGGAGAGCAGGACTGACCAGGATCACAGAACCAGCTAATTGAAATAAATCAGTCATAAGACGAACAATGATGAAGTGTTAACTTATAACAATGAAGAAGTTTGACAACAAAACACAACC
>NW_023339984.1:17724807-17725204 GCF_004916995.1 Morone saxatilis | reverse complement strand
CAACCCATATTTCTTGAGTTTAAGTTTGCGAAACATACCAGTTACGGTGATGCTGACAGTGATGTTGCTTCTCTCTCCGTCTCCATTTTCACACCAGTATTCTCCACTGTGATGTCTAAAGGCTGGCGTAATGTTCAAATATCCTGTCGATACCTCCTGTGGAGAAGCATTCGAGGAAACCTTTCTCATCACTCTCCATTCAGTTGGGTCGTGGAACCCAGCGCAATTAACTGAGAAAGATTCATATTCAAAGAACTGCAGTCGCTTTGGATCAATATGAGGAAAATATGCATCTGTGATAGAAAGAGAAAAATAAATAAAAGTAAGAGATCTAATCCCAAATTTGATATCCATGCTTTAAGAACACTTGTTGCATTCTGTAACATAAAAGAAACCC
>NW_023339984.1:17723818-17724609 GCF_004916995.1 Morone saxatilis | reverse complement strand
ATGTAACTGTTCTGACCATCAGCAGTGAGCAGCAGCACTACAGTCACCACTGCAGAGACAAAGAGTAGAGTAGTGTATCAGACATGGATGTCTTTATATGTACAACTACAAACTACTGAAAAACAACATGACGCAACCATTAAAACATGGAAATAGCCAAAATTACAATCAGGCACTGCAGCAAATACGGGTGGTAATTATTAAGGTAATTATTTGTCATATTAGCAAGTTCAAGACAAGTGTGTACATTAAGTTTTGAGTGTGGAATCATTTATGGTATTAAATATTTAGATAGAAAAATATAAAATAGATGAGAATAACGTTAAATAATAATTGAGAATGAAGGGGCTAAAAATATGACCATTACACTGTAATATGTATTGATTATATACGCTACACAATATTACTGCCCAGGAATTTACTGTATATTAGTTATATTCTGTACATAACATGCAGTTAGTAATTAATTCACAGAAGATAATGTTTGTTTAAAAGATTTGTATCTACTCATATCTAACTGATAATACATCCTGATCTTATTCATGATTTTGCTTTTAATTTCACATGCATTTTATATCTAACTCTTTTACTGGATTATAATATATTATTTCAAAGTAAAAAGTATAGGCAGACTCACGCAGTCTGTGGCAAAGCGCTGTGACTTCCATGTTGTCTTGCTGCTGACTGTCTGAGCCTCAGACTGAACTCAAGCTAAATGTGATGTAGGTGAAGGTATAGCACTTCCTTTTCCTGTGCAGAGTAGAAGCCACAGCAGTTTCTAGCATTATAAC
>NW_023339984.1:17722974-17723669 GCF_004916995.1 Morone saxatilis | reverse complement strand
TTAAACAGAGTACTACTCAGCCTGTGAAAACAGTTGTAGAGTCTCTGGCTGCAGGAACTTTACCCTGATAATGTCATAGTGATGTCATTAGGGTTATCTTGGTTTCAGCTAGTGGAAAACTTGCATTACAAACTGGGGGCAAGTAGCCTAAAGGACTTGAGTATGGTCCAATGTGGATTGAGTGATTGATGAATGAATCATATGTTTTGACCTTGTACGAAATCTTAAACTCATTAGCTGAACATGTCATTTCTTCCATCATCATACCTCTTTAATCTGCTGCCATGGCAGCTTCCACTCTTCTGTTTCAGGCTCTCCATTGGATTTTGAATTATGGCTGCAGGGCTTTGCTTCATTTCAGACACAAAGAGAAGAGTGTCCTGTCCTTCTCTCTCTGCTCTCCCAGACATATGAACATGTAAAAGTTGTACTGTTCTGCCCTCTGCTGTACATCAGTCAGTTATTACACGTCTCAAACACATTTCCCTCCTCTATATTGCCAACCACTAAAACAAATCCATGTTTTTCATTCATTATGAATTATTCATGATATATTATTTCTCTCAAAATGAATGAGATCCAACAGAAGGACATCAACCAGACCAGAGAGATAGAGATCCAGGTTTCAGGTGGGTTTTTTCTCTCTAATATCCTAATTTTCTCAGCCTTTAACAACAGATTTTTGGTTTTATGTA
>NW_023339984.1:17719214-17722874 GCF_004916995.1 Morone saxatilis | reverse complement strand
TTTGTTGCTCTTAGCCAACATATGAGCCGCCGTTCCTTTCTTGGGGCACACAAAGAAAGAGCTCTTCAAAGATGGAAATAAACCTATTTATTGGGTTTAAAGGTCCATTGTTGACATTACATTACATTACATTACATATATTATTATTTTACATGCCTTTTATATAACTTAATATTTAACAGGTCTCTGTCAAAGATTTTATGTATGATTATTGGGTTAATCATTAACATTATCAAACAACAAAGGAAACATAGAATAAAGCACATTGTGAATTTGACATGCTGCCCTGAACTCAGGAGTGTCTTAGGCTTCTGTCCTCAAATAGTTAACACATGAAAGGAATCTGGTTGTCTTTGACTCCACTTTAAAATTTTAAAATTCAGAAAGAAAACATAAAATAAACTCTGCTATTAGTAGTAATTTTATGCAGACAACAACATTTCATACATATTGATTCTGAATTACACATAGGGCTTCAGCTAACATCCTCAGTAATGTGAACCACAATACCAGTGTTAAGGTGGAAATAATCAGGATGAATCATTCAACTGACCCAGGCCTCTGAGGCATGCTTCAGTTTTCTCCTGACGTTGTTTCACTTTCCTCTTCATCCCCTCTATATTCTGCAGTATTTTATCTGTGATCATTTTCTGCATATCAAGTGTTTCCTTTCTTTCTTCAAGTTTCTTCTTTGTCTCTATTAGTTGTTGTTTTTCTGTTAAGTATCCCTTTTCTTTGTCCAATGCCCCTTCTTTCCCACTGTTTGTTATTGAAACCTCTACAGACTCAATCTTACTTTTGTTCTCATTTATTTCTCTCTCTACTTTCTCCAACTGCAATTTGATTATTTCTCTTTGTTTCTCCTCTTCCGTCTTCACTTCCTCTGAAGCAATTATAAATTCCACTTCATACAGTTCTTCATTAAGCCATGCCACTTTCTTCTTTTCTCCTTAACAAGACACAGAAGCACACCAGAAAGATCATGACAAACTGAAGCGTAAATTAGTCCGTCTTTGTTGCTTGTTGATTTAAAAATCCAATATTTGATAATGAACATTCATGTTTCGACTGCTATAGTATAACATGACATTCAGAAATAAGTAAAATCAAATTGTGACTTACTTTTTTTTGTGTTCCTTTTCCCACATTACAAAGACAACAACAATGCAGAAGCTACAAACCACACACACACTAGCCACACCAATGATGATACAACCAATAAGTAAAATCTTGCATGGATCAGCTGGAATAATAAAACACAGACAAACAGTGAATATGTGGCAGCCCCATCACACAGACATCTCTCCACAGTCAGTGCATGTCTTTAGGTGTTGTGTCTGGGTGTCTGTATATTAATGATGACAATAGTGTGAGGAAACACCAGTGTGTTACTGATGTGTTTTTTGTGTTTTGTACATTACCTGCACAACAGAATATCATCAGTAAAATGACAGCAATGCCTCCTAAGAAGAATTTATTTGACATCCTGCACTTCTGTATCCACATCCTGGTCTTCTGAAAACAGATAACATAGTTGTGCAATCAAATTAAAAAGCATTATGAAGGATCTACAATCTACAATCAGTGTTAACTAAATACAAAAATATCTTGTCAACCATTAGGTAAGTATCAAATAAGTATGACAGATAAATTACAGTGTTGGTTCAGACCTCTGTATAAATAAAGCCCCAAATCCCTCCAACATGAAAACAATCCAAGTTTAGCCTTTAAATAATTCTACCTCAATTTTAAAACTAGAAATTACTCTTTATTTCATCAAGCATAGATATATCAAAATGGAAAAAAAAGATCAAGTGCACACAGCAAACTGACTCCAGCAACCACATTTTAAAGTATTGATCCAAACGTGCATCTAAAGCTCACGCTGTCACGAAAGACATTGTTCAATTCTGCCACGAAAATATTGGAAATGATTTTAGGAATGGGTCATAGTATTAACACACATAAGCATTTCCAACACAATGTTAAGTGCTGTTAGTCATACAAACATACTTTGTAGAGAAAATGCTTTCTTCTGTAGGAAGATTTGCTTTTGTCTCACTATAAACCTTGCAAGAATGGAATGTTATAAACTTCACAAAAATATCATATCTCGTAAAATATTACAAGAACAGAATTTTCAAAAGCCCACATACCTGATTTGCCTTGAACAATCGTGTCACCACAGAGTAAGAGTAAGGAGCACGGTCCTATAATATAATAATTTGTACTTTGACCCTGTGATTAAGGTATGTTCACTTTGTTTTTTCTTGCTGATTACAGGCACATTCATGTCATGAAAATTAATCCAAAGATGAATATAAATTTAGTTTTAGGATGATTATCAACATTCATTGATGAATATTGCTTCACTTTTTTTATTTATTCATTATTTTAATTCTAAATTACTTGTATTTTAACAGCTGTACGTTGTACTTTGTACCAGCTGGCTGTTATCTGAGTACCTATCATATAAAATATTACACTCCTAAACTAAAACACACCCCATTTATGATTGGGAAAGTTCATGTAACAATAAAACCTCTCTCTAGGTGGTTGGCAGTTTTTTTCCCCTGCATGTTGAAATGTCCTTGAGCAAAATCCTGAACCCTGTGTGCCCTTTGTGTGTGAATTAATTACTTTCTGTTAAATGAGCCTCTGCCAGTTTATGAATGCATGTGAGTGGGTGAACGTGGCATGTAGTGTCAAGCACTATATAAGTACAGTCCATTTATTTTTCAATTTAAGTTTGTTTCATTGCCATGACACATGAAGACACATACATACAACATATGTAAAATAAAATAGTGGGTTGTGTGAACCCTGAACAATGACCGAAGGCCTGATGGCAGTTTGCCTCAGTGCTGTGTAACTTTTAAATTCAGCCTTATATGGATTGTTGGATTGTGTATACTTGGGGATAATTAAACAGTGTACACAGCACCACATATTTTATGCCTGCTTTCCCTGGACATTCAATTAAAGACACCATTTATTCTGCAGTGGATCAGTTGTTAAATCAGGTGTAGCAACTATTATTTATGTCTTCCTACATTTTGTGCCTGTAATAAAAAAGCCATAAAACACAAAATGAATTGTAACAAAGAAAGGGAGAAGAAGAAAAGTGTAAATGTTTATGTGATCAAAATCTTAATTAGAATTAAAATGATATGTCATTAAACAATAAAAAATCTAAATTAAGCTTTATAATAGTAGTAATAATAATTAATAATATAAAATAATGCTGCTCAAATAAGTAGAAAAGAGATTTTGATGTTAGACAGAAAAAAAGAATCTCAAACTCCAAAAAAACGCACAAAGAAAGTTAGTTTTACCAGCACATTCCCAGAGTCCTTATGTGTACTGGAAGCAATAAAATTCATTTGAAATTAACATAAATCATGTAATCAGAACTCTGATCGGCCTATTTTTGATTTTGCACACCTCAGCACATCTATGAATCTAAAATGGCTGCCAGTGGCCATTTCAAAGGTTACACATTTAAAAATGCTTTTGCTCTCCGTAGTGTAATAATAACTGTGGGAACTACGTTTCATACTTTTAAGAAACATATATATTTCTAATTTGAAGCGTTTTTCTAAGTGCTTTTGAATTGTAATTTTTATGCTCCCCAGCAGTTTTGAAGTTCAAAAAGACAGG
>NW_023339984.1:17714185-17719144 GCF_004916995.1 Morone saxatilis | reverse complement strand
AACAGTCCTCCACGACAAAAAAATCTATCCGTTATTAAACCTAGTTCATACTGTAAGATAGTGATGTGTGTGCCACAGTGGCTGTATTACAAATAGTTTCTTACAAAGGGACGAAAATATATTATATAATATATTTTATATTTATATATTATATTTATAGATATAATATATTATATATATATACATACACATGCTTGTTTTATGAGACACCTTTTACCTCAGGTGTCAGCATTGACGGTATTTGTTGTTAAATCCAACTTTTTTGTGATTTATTTAGTTTTCATTGTATGCAAACGTTGCATGTGAAAGAAGAGGGCAGCTACTTAAACATTATAGACTGAAACATGGTGGTTACACAAGAGCGTCACCATGTGTTCATAAAGAGTCACTGCACATTTAAAGCCGTCAATCCAGGTTTCAGGTGGGTTTTACTCTCTAATATCCTAATTTTCTCAGCCTTGAACAGCAGAGTTTTGGTTTTATGTAAGTAGTATTCTGTTGCTCTTTTATCATTTCAGCTGATTACTTTGTGGATACATCTTCTTCTGCTGCCTGTGTCGGCACTATAGTGGTTGCTGTCCTCGTTTTTGTTCTTGCAGCAGCCTTTGTTTTGTGGAAATGGAGAGAAAACCAAACCAAAGGTTAGTACAGTCTGACTGTGAGGGGAACAATCTAACACAAGATGTCACTGGTGGAAAAATAATATCTTTTTTTAGTTTTTTAAAAAATACATTAAATTAGAGTTTCGTGGGTATATCAACGTAGAGTAGAACAATGTTATTAGTTAGTGTAGTTTAAGCAAATTCATTTTAAACTAAATTCGACATACTCCCCTGTTATATTCAAACACTGAAAAGAGAGAGAGAGAGCGGCTCATGGCAGAAAGGTCACAGAAGAAAGAGGAAGAACAGAAAGACTTGGTTAAAACACTGACGGAACAAAGGAAGGAACTGCAAAACCAAGAAGATCAACTCAAACAGCAAATGGAGGACATGGAGAAAAACATTAAAGATATTGAGAACAAGCTTCAGTCAGTGGAGAAGATGGCAGAAAGTGAACAATGCTGTGAACTGAAAGAGATCATATTAATGGCCAAGTTTTAACATTGTTATCTGATCTAAATGTATTTCAGTCAGACAACTCTTGTTTGAAATGTTTATTGTGGTAGTACAACATAGTAAGACTCACTGCCTGCAGACATGTGTCCATCGAGATATTGGGGAGGGATGAGCAAACACCCTAAACCCCCCAGCCCAAACCTGCAGGTGGATGCTGGGAATGATGGTGGGGTTTACAGAACAGACAGTACTGATGCAGGGCAGCAGCAGCATTGATGGAGCAGAGGGAGAGCTGGGAAATGTAGCAGCTTCAATAGGCCGTCAAATGGGAAGTGTGTGTTTGTGATGAGAGTGAGAGAGAGTGAGGCATGACGTGTGTACAGCCCTGCAGCTCGCAGGCGTCACTCTGTTTTATGTCCTTTTTATTGGGTGGGAGGTCTCAGCTCGATTTTCTTTGTGAAACATGGAAGAAATGTCCAGAAACAGGACAGAATAAACTTCAAACTGAATGCTAACACGTCTGTCTCTTTGGAGATCCTTATTTATTCTGCAGCAGTGGAAACAACCAGCAGTTATTTGCATTAAACCACATGACCATAGCTCTCTGTGGGGGAGCTACCTCTGCTAAAACAAACTCTCAGTGTCTTCTCACAGAGCTGTGGAGACGGTGTGGTTATTCTGCACAGGGTTAGCCAGGGTTAAACACAATGAAATAAAGCATGCTGTTTGAAGAGACAGGGCATAGATAGATACATGGCTAAAATACACTACAAAGATCTTGACCTGTATTCACCTCTTGAGAAACTTAATCTGAGATCTATTAAAAATTCATTTCGTACCAACAAGCCAAGACATACGAAACCCTAATACATTATTTGCTGTAAAAACAAAGTTATAGAATTATACATTTATAGTAGTCCATCACCAGACTTGGAAACACTGTGGGTGGTCAAGTTATCACCTGTTTAATAGAAGGGAGCTAAGATGTTTGAAGCTGCTCTCCAACATTACTGAACCAGCTGGACAACATATATACGTATTATATTATTGTGAATGACATTACTATTTTACATTTACAGCCATAGTGATCGAACATTCCAGAAAGACATAAAAATACATTTTATCTGTGACACTCTGATGCTTTTCTAGAGGAGCTTGTCATTTGGTCCACATCATGTGATATTTCCAGACTCAAACTGATAGGATTGTTCACATCCTGTGGGATGGATGGTGAAGATGTACAATATGCCCATATTTGTGTCAGCATTAATCTTACTGGAAAATGTTAATTTAATAAAATATTAATATTATATATTATATATTAATAAATGTTAGCTTGAATTCTAATGGCATTTAACGACCCACACTTTGGCTCGACTGTGGAGAATCAGAACTTTACTAGTTGTATTTATTGACTTCTGACTGGTGGAACACTATTAAAAATTTAGGAAACCTGGTAAATTGCCCACAACTTTGATGTATGAACGTGGTGCATGTACACGTATAGCTGTGTCTGCTTCAGGTCCAACTGCTGTTAGCTGACCACAGCGAGTGTATTTAAAAGCCACATGCAGCTTCAGACGTGTGAACAGACATATGGAACAATGTGGTTTAACTGTTAATGAACCACATGCTCTTAAAAATAGATCCTGGTGCTGCACGTTAGCAGAAGCCCTTAGATGAAAGATGATAATAGTGATTAAAATCATGTCCGTCTAAAGGCTGTTAGTCAGAATACATAATTCACAATTAATTCCAGTTCTCACTTTGTTCTCCAAGACACACAAATTGTACCGGGCTGTTTTCCATATTTTGTTTCTTCATCCACTAATGACCCTGACAACAATATTAACAACTAGTTCCATAATGTAAGAACAATAATGACTTTATTAGACAAAATAAAGGTCCATAGCACACTAAATAAAACTGACAAAATGTAAATAAAATAAAGTTATAAGTGAGTAACATTTTCACTCATTGATGCTGCATTCAGTCTGCGATGTTTGGTTTATTGAAAGACGTATGATAACTTTTTGCTTTGTTATAATCTCCCTCCACTTGATATATACACTTCAATTTTCACATACTTACAAAAGTGCATTTGAAAAAAAAGAAGTGGTCTGCTGTCAGTGACCTGTAAGACACAAGAGATTTACATTAGTTTTCTAATACAATTAAATTTGCATCAAGAATGGCTATTTCATTTTATTTAGATATATATATATACATCATTTCATACTAGTACAATGTAGTATTAAGAAATATAAAACAGTAAAATGATTTACAATAGATAAAATAGATCAATGCAGACTAATGTAAATGATCAAATTGTTAAAGTAAAGGACGATATAATAAATACATGCAATAAAATATCCAATGCAAGAAAACAATAAAATGGAAACTATATAATAAAGCCTCATTCAAAGACTCATTCATATTTGAAGAGTTTTGAACAGCTGAAAGACTTCTCACAGAGGATCTGAGGGGCCGTCCTTGTTCACTTACCTTAACTGGATTGTAGAATAGACAAAATTGTTTTCTCCTAAATCAGGTTTGGCTCCTGCTGAAGATGTTTGTCTTGCTGAACAGCTGGATGCTCCTGGTTCTGCTTAGGAAACAAAGTTGAGAACAAAAGTCTAAAGGTTTGCTCTATAAAATAAATACATTTCATTGTCAATCTACTTTGTCTTATGCACGTCCGATATGTGGGGTACCACAGGGCTCAATTTTGTGACCTCTTTTGTTTTCTGTAAAACTACTGCATTATCATTATTTTACCTCTTTTCTTTGATTTTGTTTGTAACAACAGCGTATATCACAACAGTGATATCACTCGCCTCCCCAGATACTGAAACATAAAACATATGATACAACAAAATTATGATTATAGATTTATAATTAATATACAAACAAATACAAATATACAAATACATGTAAATAATTTGGTCAAATGATGAAATCACATTAGTCCATTAATTCCAATATTCTTTTTTATTATTTATCAAGACAGTAATGTGTTTTGTGTTTTTGAAATTAAAGTGCTATAGTGAGGAGGCTTAGCCACAATGGCTGAAATGGACACAGAACAAAACTGTATTCCAGAGACACATTACTGTGTCCATATACATTAATGTAAAAAAAAGAATCTCTACCTCTTTGTTTTTGACAGTGAAGTAGTCCCACCATCAACAGCAGCACAGCCACACCATAAATGGTGAAAACAACTGATAAAAGTTGGGAGGGATGTGAAGAGCCTTCGGTTGAAGGAGTTTCGCCCTCATGAATGTCTTCAGGTGATACAATAATATGTTCTGTAACATGATTACACAAGATGAAAAAAATAAAAAATAAAATATGGCTGAAAAATTGATGCATATTTATTTATTCTTTAACAATCATAAAACACTTAAAATCAGAGAGCATGTAATGTTGAAACCACCTAAAATCAGCCCACCCACCTTTGAGGAACAATTCTACCAAAGGAGTGTAAGAGTCTACAGTAATACTAAGGGCTGTCGGGCTGTACTAAGGCACAGTCTGGACCAAATGGTGAAGGACTGACTAACGGACAATATGCCATTACCATCCCTAATGCCATGGTAAAAATAACCCATTATTTCCCCTGGACAAAAAGGACCTGTATCCTTAAAATTCTAGTGGTAAACAAGTTTATCTGTATCCACATCATATCACATAAAAATACAAATTCTGCATAGTGTGCGTATGTCTGACACATACAAACAGGGACATGTCTCACCTCTGACAGCCAGCCAGCTCTCCGTTGAGTCCCCGGCTCCAGAGATGCTGCACTTGTACAGGCCTTCGTTAGATTTAGAAACACCATCAATGGTGTAATTTCCTTTATATCCAGTTGCACTGAGGAGGCCATCTTTATAGAAAT
>NW_023339984.1:17701818-17714085 GCF_004916995.1 Morone saxatilis | reverse complement strand
GATGATACTTAGATAATAATAATAATAATAATAATAATAATAATAATAATAAATCATGAAATAAGTACAACAACAATAAGTTAAAAAGCATGACAGTAGCTCAAGGTTTTAGCATAGTTTTAGCTTCAGGGTGAATAGCTGCACTGTTAATTTCATGGTGGTGCAGCCTGGTGTTTATTTGGGGCACAATTTGGCATGATTTGATTTAATCAAATGTCTTGCTTCTGTGTGTGTGTGCAATTTCAATAAATATATAAAATTAAAAAGAAGATGTGAGAATGCAAAGCCATCGTGGCTGAACTGGCACAGAACAGAACTGTATTACAGAGACTTTCATACCTATACAAACAAAAAATATTTTTTACCTTCTTTTCTACGACAGTGAATTAATCCCACCACCAACAGCAATAGGGCCAAACACAAAACAGTGAAACCGACTGATAAAATGATGAAGAGATGAGGGGAGCCGTTGCTTGAAGATGTCTCTGGACTCTCTTGAGTCTCTTCAGGTGCTAGAGTAATATGTGCTGTAACATCATTACACAAGATGGTGTGGACATTTAGAAAACATTACGTTGCATTTGTTTGTAAAGGTCTACGTCAGTCTGTGAACTATACCATGGCTTATGGGGGAGCTAACTTTCGATTTTAATGTTTGGGGCACTTGCATTTGCTTCACAGAACTGACTGTGACTATGCTGACTACAAAACAGAGAAATGGATAATTGATAATTGAATAATCCCATTGAGAATTTAAAAAGTATATCTTCTTCTAGTGGTGATTTGGCACTCAGTGTTATTTAATAGTTTTGTTTTTTCTGAATTGATGTGTGATAAATAATGGTCTAATATTATGCATGATTCATGATGATGAAAATACAGAAAAACAGAAATGTATGGCAAAAATAAGTTATTGTCAATATTGTAGAGACCCCCCAATATTTTACAAATCGTGTTTTCAGGGAAGCTCATTTCTCATTAAGAGGAGCCAAGTTTCCCTCTGTCTCCCCTGTAGTCCGCACCCTGCCTGTAAGTGCCTACTTCAGACCAACAGATCAACAATGGACAGAATATGTCTTTAATGGGCAGGTTGCTATGAAATTTAGTGACCACATTAGTTCTTCCTATAAGGGGTGAATACTTAATATTTTATCCTGAGTACCGCTATCATGGCTAAATAAAAATCATGTTTTCTTTTGTGTCTTTTGATTGTCTTATAATTTTTCTCACCCTGAATGTCATACTCAGTTGCAAAAACAAAAGTTAGTATTACACAAGTTAATATATTTCACAACAGGCTGATATTTCACATTTTAAAAAATCCTAAAGACAAGCCTGGGCTTTTAACAAATTAATTATTTTATTTTATTTTCTCTCACCTCTGACAGCCAGCCAGCTCTCCGTTGAGTCCCCGGCTCCAGAGATGCTGCACTTGTAGAGGCCTTCGTTAGATTTAGAAACACCATCAATGGTGTAATTTCCTTTATATCCAGTTGCACTGAGGAGGCCATCTTTATAGAAATCGGCAGGGAGGTGGGAGGCAGTCCTCTTGTTTCTGCAGTAGAGAATCACAGTTTCTCCCTCCATCACAGGAACAGCCGGACTCTCCAGGATCACATCACCAGCTGAACAACAAGAAGAAATGTCAATAGTTTTCATATAAACCTTTGCTGTTATGAATGCTCCCTGTGGCTAGTTTAGTTTAGTCAGTAATTGATAAATACCAGTGACGGTGATGTTGATGCTGTTGCTTCTTTCCCTCTCTCCATCCTCACACCAGTACTCTCCACTGTCTGATGTGAAGGCAAGGTTAATGGTTAATGGCTCCTGTTGATCTTTTTCCCCATCGGGTGTTAGTTCTTGTGGAATGTTTCTTCAAGCTTCTCATTGACTCTCCATTCAGATGAGGAATCCAACTTTTTACAATTTACAGAGATGGAGTCATATTCAAAGAACTGCAGCCTGTTTGGATTAATGTGAGGAAAAGCTGCATCTGTGACAGAGACAGAGACAGAGGGAGATCCAAAACCATTTTAAGATGGACACATACAAAATCATTTATACTGTACTGTTCAGAAGCAAAACTAATAAATACACACAAAGGATTTGTTTGTATGCACTGAATTAAATAACTGCTACTTACCATCTTTCTGAGCATAGCAACAGTTCTGAACTTGTACAGCAAGCAACAGTAACCCTAGAGAGACAGATATTAGACCTTAATAGGAGATACAGATGATCGTATATGATTTTATGTAACTTAAAAAGTAAACAACAATAAAACTTACAATTCAAATTAATAAAGCATTGCATCCACTTACACATTTCGCTGTTGTGTGATGATTGAGTTCTGTACCACAGTTAGTTCATAAAAGACCCCCAAGAAAGAAAAAATGTTTTTTTTTTTTGAAGGAAGCGGTAATACTTGCTTTAATTGAGCTATGATTTCTTTCAAACAATCACCATATCATTTCTGATTGATTCATTTGACATGTTAATGCAAAGACAGAGTCAGTACTCACACAGTCTGGTGCAGAGAGCTCTAGCCCCCATGTCGTCTTGCTGCTGACTGTCTGAACATCAGACTAAAATACAACTGAAGTATGAGACTAAGACCCTCCCCTTCCTGTTGAGTTTCTAAAGAGGAAGCCACAACAGATTGAACTATTGTATGCAGACCAAATTAAACTAGTCTGCTGTGTTTTGGCAAAGAAAGCAACTCTAATGAACAAAATCACTTAACTAGTACATAAAAATAAATAAAGAAGATACCATTTATCTCTAAAAAGTAAACAGAAGTATCATAGGCCTGCAGAGACAGTGAACTTGCATTCGTAACAGTCTCTGAACACAAGTTCCGCTGAAGATCAAACAAAATACAACTCTGTAAGACTGTTGCTACTTTGACCAGCTGCCTATATTGGCCATTGTTATAACAGTTATGTAGGTTGAAGACTAACATGTTATCCTCTTTCCAGTAGACAAAAAGTGCCCTCTTGGGTGTTAATACTAACCTTGACTGAGCTGTCTCCTTAAATGCATGACAACTTTCTCCACTCTGGTTTCCATTATATTTTTTCTTTCAAACAGCCTGGGTCAACCACTGGTCTTGCCAGTGACACCCCACACAAAGGCCCTCTGAGCATGTGGAAGTTGTACTATTCTGCCCTCTGCAGTAAATCGCCTGTCACGCATGTCAAACATTTCTGTCAGCTGAGTTGCCAAGATGATACAGGAATATTGGGAAAATATTGCCTTACAGGGTTTTTTTTATCAATTTATTTTTTATTTGTTAACAGACATTTATAAGTTTACTTACTTTCTTCACACGTCAGCAGAACAGAAGTCAATGTGGACTGAACTGTGAATCACTTTCCATTTCACCTTTCACCTGATGTCCTTTCTTGTAATCCACCTGGTAAATAAGCTTTATATATGTTGGATTTATGTCCGGCAATCCAATAGGGATATCCGATGGGTAGTGGCCCTTTTTTAAATTTCTAATTTTTTAAGTTTTTATTTTTTTTGCAGCAAATTACAGTCTAATTTACAGTTAAATGTGTTATGGTAGGTTTTAACTGTAAATTTAACTGTTTTATACACATTGACCTCTGTTGTGCTGATTGTGTGAAGTGTTTTTTATGCAAGAGTATATTACTAATGTAAAAACTATTTAAAAAAATAAGTTTAAAAAACAAGTACAAGGTAACTATTTCAACTGTAGCTTGCAGGATGAATAATAGCATACTGTTACATTTTATGCCAACTAAAAAAGGTAGAGTTGTCAAAAGATAAGAAATCAGGTTTTAATCATTAGTGAACCAAGGAAACAACCATAAATACAAAATCAAGTTTTCTTCTGCATTTTTAATCTTATACTTTGATAAATGCACAATTTATTTAAAAGTCTATTTTAAATCAAAGTTGTGGGAGGAATTTGACTTACTGTGGTTAATAGATTGGGTTGAAGAGGGATGTTATAGTGTCACATGATAGGTTAAAGCATTAAAGCAAAACATTATACATACTACATACCAATTAACAATTGCAAACAGAATTCATTCCAGATGCATGATTTCAGTCAAAACCAAGCAGGCAGATCTGAACTGGCAAACTTCTTTGAAAAGGGTGGGGCATAGAGGCAGAAGTCTAAGGGTCAGGCAGGGGATCATAAAGGCTAGGGCAGGCGGGCAGAACAAAAGGGTGCAAAGCTAAGCATAAGCACAAAAAACAACCTGGCAGAGAATGAGTGGAAATGGGCCAGTAAATATATTGCAGGGCTGATGAGGGGAAAGTGGGAACACTTGAGTAGGTGGGCGGAGAAGATCAGTTGATGGAAATGGCGTGAAAGAAAGAACGAGTGACTTCTCGTGATCTGGAGCTGTGATAACTTTGACTGTACAGAGCTGAAGCTTTGGCACGCACAACAGGTATAGAGTAAATTACTGCTGTTCAACATTTTCATAGTTCCTTGGATACTTTTTGTACAAGGAATTTATGATCACTTTTTCAATAGAAGCTCGCCTGTTGATCCTCTGTCATTCACTGCTTAGTCTTTATACTTAATGTTAGATAAGACATATGCAAGTCATATAGTAATAATGTACAAAGTCAGGTTTTCTGTGCACCAAATTATTGATAACCATACACTAAATTAAGCTAAGTTGATAAATTACTTTATTCTAAGTGACATCCTGATGAATGACTTAGCTGTAATACTATCAAAGAGGCAAAACATTGTTAAAGTGAAATAATGTTTTTGTACCACCATGACATTTGTGATGTGCTTATGCGCATCATTCACTTTCAATATGAAACAAAAAAAAAAAACGACACTGTGTTCACACATGCAAATGTGGTTGATTGCAATTTTGAACAAATTTACTCTAAAGCATACTTGCATTTTTACCATTATTCTCCAGAACAAGAAACTAGTAATAGATGGCTATTTACTATAATTATTTACTGCTCACAGGTCTCCTCTGCAAAATTTGCTGCGTTGTGTTTTATCATTTCAGATAATAAGAGGTAATAATCAGTAAATTAAAAAAAGTTATCTTATTCCTCCTTCCTTTTAGTCTTATATTTTTATGTTTATTTTGGTCCAAATGTTAAATGTTCTGATAAAACTAACAATTAAAAATCTTTATTATAATTAAAATGTTTGCATTGACATAATGGAGGGAAACACTAATAGATATAGATACAGTATTCATCATATTGTGACATACAAATAATCTTGACTTGACCTGCTGTTCTGTGTTTCATATCAGATAATCATCATGTCCCTGTCAAAATCTATGACTGCCATTGTCAGTGTTACTGTAGTAACTGTCTTGTGGATGTGGAAATCTCTAGAAATCAGTAAGTAACGAAAAACCTCCTGTCTCGATCATCAATTCATTTTTAATTTTGAGCGTATAGGAGCCCTTGGTACTTTTTTAATGAAATCTTCTTTCTCTCATGTTTAATGTTTCAACATTCTTCTTGAGAAGAAAAGAAAAGAAGAGCCTTGGATGAAAAATTCGCAGATCTGAAGGAAATATTACATGACACAGAGAAAAGCATTGAAGATGTGGTACAAAAAATAGCTATGTTGGTGAACCTGGGGTTCTGTAGTATCATAAAGATACTGGAGAACCAGGCAGAGGAATTCAAACTGAGACTGGAAGACTTGCAGATGGAGATGGAGGAGATCAAGAACAAGCTTGAGTCTGTGAACAAGAATATAGAAGAGAGTGAGAAAAGAAAGGAAATTGACAAATCTGAAGAATACTTGAGGGAAAAACAAATGCTATTAAATGCTCAAAAGAAACCAGAGAAGAGAAAGGAAAAACTGGAGACACTGCAGCTGAACACACAGAAGGTGCTGCCGAATAAAGGCGAAGAAGATGTTTCAACATTAACAGAGATGATGATAAAATTAAAAAATGACGTGAAAAAGTTAAATGAACAACTGAAGGATATAGAGAAAGAGAGGGAAAAGCTTCAGCAGTCCTGGTTTCTTATCCTGTGAAGTTAAACTGGTAAAACCATGAACTGAAAACAGCATAAAGCACACCTTTGTTCATCTTCTACTTAACAACAGCTTTGTGTGATTAAAATCTATTTCTCCAAAACATTCAATACTTATGACTAATTACCCATCAGCTCTGCCTGACATCATAGGTTTCAAACTGAGTCCTGCCCACTTCATACACAGTTAGAATCAAATGAGTAAATTAAAGAATGAATACAAAAATGCATGTGATGTCTTGTACACTGTTCTGCTTTATATTTCGATTTTACTTTCCCCAACAATTAATTGAGGTGTATTTCAAGTGAACATGTGTATTTCAATTATCAGTAATGTTGTGCTTTTTATTTTAACATTGTTAACTTCTGTTGTCCATTCACCAATATTTCTTGCTAGATCATTGATCAGATCATTGTTCTAACTTTATCCTAAACTAATACAAAACTATGTGTTAATTAAAACATTTCCCAGGTGTTGTTGTACCCTGCCTGTTCACTTTTTACAGTAAAACTAATTTGTTTTCTGGGGGTTTGTTTCTATTGCATTATCTATGATTAGACATAGTCTTTACAATTTCAATGTTTAGTCATGTTGCAAAATAAATTGTGTGTTGAAATGAATATGTCGAAAAGGATTATCCCACCTTTGTTTCACGTTTCTCCATCTTCAAACTTCCTTACATAGTCATGTGTTAATTTCTTTAATTTTGTTTTAGTTTTTTTCTGAAGGACAAATTTATGTTTTTGCATGAGCATGTACACATTATACTTTGTATAGATATAGGAAACACGTTGAGATATTCTTTCACTTTGTTTTTGGCTAGATTAAAAAACTTTTGACAAACTTTTTGTTTTTTATGTGCTTCAACATTAAAACAGTTAGTTTGATTACTAGTTTTCTTCTGAAAATATTGTTGAGCTTTAATAATCCATTTCTTATTCCCACTTCACATTTATTTCCCCTTTCTGATAGCAATGTTTTATTTCTTTGTCCACTATTTTATTTTACACATGTTGTATTATGTCTTCATGTGTTATAGCAATGAAATTCATTCATAAACTGGCAGAGGCTCATTTAACAGAAACTAATTCACACACTGAAGGCACATAGGGCTCAGGATCTTGCTCAGGGACACTTTAACATTCAGCGGGAGGAGCCGGGGAACAAACCACCAACCTTCTGATCAACCCGTTCTACAGCCGCCCTGAAATCAAACATTAATTGAGGGACAAATTTGCTAACAAGAGTGTTTTGTAAGGTCAGTGTACAAGAGTTGTGGGTTCTTTGCACAACAAAACACAAAAGAATAGCAGTACAATAGCATAATATTGTTTATATACTGTATTAATGAACTCTTTCTACCACTGGACAAATTCAAACACCTTTCACCTGTCTTTTAAGAACAATGGCAAAGATTGCCCACAGAGCGTTTTTATGGTTAAATGAACTCCAATCATAAATGTGATGTGTTTCAGTAAGCTTGTACGAGTACGTTCTAATAATGTTCTAGATTAACTGTTAAAAATAGGTGTCATTTACAAAGAATTGAAGGGATAAATACATGTATAAAACAGAAGCTCGATATCCATTTTTATACTGATAATTATTCAATTCATTTTCGAGAAATACAATGAGCAGGAAGACACAAAGTGAACACTCCTTCATTACAGAATCCCGGGGTCAAAGTACAAATTTTTTATTACATGACTGTGTAGCTTACTGTTACTCTGAGGTGCGACAATTCTTAAAGATGCATCAGGTATGTGGGCTTCCTAAAAGTCAATTCTTGTAATCTTTTCAAATAATATGTTTTCGAATTACATATTTAGATTAAAATATTATTTCCAAATTGTTGGACAAAAGCGGGTCTGCCTTCAGAGGGATCATCAGTTTCTCTACACGTTATGTTTGTATGACTAACAGTGCTCCACACTGTGTTCCATATATGCATTAAATTTAACTTTAACGATTAATATTTTCTGGTCATCATATTGTCAGTTATTATGACACATGTTATTGATGTACAAAATCACTGGACTCCTGATGCATTAATTATGACCAATTTCTGGCTGTAGTTGTAACAATAGATAGCTTTTTTATTGTCCTTTCCACAAAATGTGTTGCCAAAGTCTGTACATAGCCTCACAGACATTATATTGACATAATATTTACACATAATAGCTGCCAAGGTGTTTTGTTGAGTAATGCTATGGAAGAAGGGACAAAAATCCTGCCGTAGAGAGCCCATTTCCATGCTCTGTATCTCCGCCTAAAATGGGAGTGATGTAAAGAATGGGTTGAGTATATAATAGTATATATTAAGTATCATTTTGACTAATTGTCCAATAGCTAAAGTTAGTTAAACAATATCTGTTGTAGGAGTTCTTTTTTCAGAAAACTAGGATATGGCAGAAAACAGGATGGCACAGATATTCGGCTTAGAAGGAGTTGCTGTAATTTTCCTGATAGTATTCTGTTGTGCAGGTGCAGTACTGTACACACAAACACATCAGTAACACCTGGTAACACCATCAAATAAGTGACATTGTTACGGCCACCACCATTATCTGGTATGTGTCTCTTCGTGTTATTGCAGCTTTGTCAATGTTAAGCGGGGATGTGTGCGATCCCTTGCCGAGGACTTGAGGATGACGTCTTTAGCCTTCCTGTTCGCCGGTCGGGGTGGAATGCTGATTTGGCTTGCGGCGATTCTGGCAGGCTCCTTCCACGATCCTCTACCGCCCTCTCTGTTAAAGAATCTGTCAGTGTCGTGGGTTCCGGCTCCGCTCCGGTGGCATTTCAACTCGCTTCTTTTTCCAGTTGTGCCTCTTAACTGTCGGATGAACCTGTTAAACTTCCTGTAGAAAGGGCTTTTTACTTTTAGGTTGATTAAGAAGTGTAAAAAATCTTCGTTTTTTTCCTGTTGTTTGCCTCAAATTCAGAGGAAACTCTTGCGTTAAGGAAAATTGGGGGCAAGATTTACGGTTGGGGGGGTAACTGGACACCACACTGACACCGTATGTTAAGGACTTGATTTTTGTTGACACCACTCACGGTTTTAGAGGTGCTGCATAATAAATTTTGTGATTTTGATTATGAATTGACTCAGTTAGGAGTTTTTTTAAGTTGATTTTGACAGTAGTGTCAGGTGAGTTATTTCTCATTTGGAGGGGACCTCTTTACACGTGATGTATTCTTGTTATCTTTTATAGAGTTTAAGCGCATCCAAAAAAAACAACAAGCCGTTTTCCTGTTTCTCCTTGTGGAACCGTGGCAGAATAAATTACTTTGGCAATCTTACCAGAAAACATTCTCGGTTCATGTTGCTGCTCCCTCTCCCTCTCACGAGCCGCTGGTCGTTAATTTACGACCACCTTTAGATTTTTTTAATCTTCACGGAGAGATTGAGAATGCAGGCGTTCACATGCTGTTAAAGTTACTTTTTTGTTTACACTGAAAGAATAAACATCACTTTGGCATGAACACATAGTTGTAAAATTTTGGGGGGGCCCAAAGGAATTCATCATTTAAATTTCATGATGGTAGCCCCACCTCAAAACTAAGTACCCTCCTTGTAATGATGTGGATCTTTAATTCGAGTTGTTCAAAATGACATACCTTGATCAAATAACAGGCCAGAATAACAAATGAGTACATTAACTGGCCTAAACTGTGATTTTTACCTTTTGTACAAACATAAAACACTGCGAAATATAAAGCTTGGTCTAAAATAAAAATTATCAGACACCAGCATAACACACAAATTCTGCGTTTTACACTTATTTTTATATTTAAAACGAAAAAAACACTCTACAAATATCTAATGATCGTATAGTATCTATTAGGAGAACGAAGACGAGGGAGAGAGCGAAGGAGAGATAAAAAATCATCGAACATGGAAACTCATCGACATAGGGTTGAATCGACAGTCAGCTGAACTTGTGTCAAAGACACAACAGAAAAACTGCCAGGGCCTAGCTATTTTCAGCAGAAAAGTACTAAGGCAGTGTTTGACCAGGTTCAGACCGACCCTGAAACTGATTCTTTACCATTAACTGCACTAATGTAGTGCCTACATACTCGAATGAAATATTAGCACTTAACCAATTTAGACACACATTCAACAGTACAGGTCAACAAATGGGACAATTTCTTCTACCAATCTCAAAACTAACTGTTGCAGAAAACTGCACTGTGTGACCTTGCATCTGGGAGCGTAGCTTTTTAAAGGCTTCTGTTACAGCTTTCTCTAAGTCGCTATGAGTGAACGACAGTGTCTTGACCCCCTCTCCCGTCCGCTCATTCGTTAGAAAATAAAGAGACATGGCATGCCGGACCTTCAAAGACGCTTCAACACCAACCAAGCCATGTAACTGAGTATTGGAGGTGGCTAGTACAAATACCACATACAGATCACAAGTACATAGGTCTGGCAAAGGCTAAGCATACAGTTACACTAACAGCTCACATTAAGCTGAAACACTTTGAGTTTTGTACTATACTGATGACAGCGCATAAAGGAGTTAACACACAACAGGAACCTGAAAAACGCAGTAAGAGAGAAAAGAAGAAAAAAAAAAAAAAAATGAATTTCTTTGGAGTCCGAAGTGCACAGCCTTCCACGCAGTAGGAACCGACGCCTTCAAGATGGTGCGTACAACAAGTAAGTGCTCACAATTAAAAAAGACCAGTGCCATTGCCTGACGTGTACCCTGAATGTCGTGGAAAACCACGTGTCGTTTGGGCGCCTTATGAAGACAAGGCCTTTGATTTTCACTGCCTGTCATCTTTGCATTTCAAGCTTGTGTCGCAGCGTGCCAGTTTTAAATGGATTCTTCTGGAAAAACTTCAAACGGTGTTACTTGACGGGTTTCCGGGGAAAGGCTAGATCACAGCGGCGATAAATTCGAGCCCAAAACAGCAGGACTGCTCCCACGGATGTATGCTGTGCTCGGGCACACAGCCACATGTCGTCGCTGAGTGCTTTATAATGTCGTCATGCTCTCTCTAGTGCTCCAAGTACTTCATCCGATGGGCCGACTTCAGTTACACCATGATTCAATTCTAGCATTCTGTGTCGTCGTGTTACCTCGATAGTAGAGTCCTGATTGCACTGTATTCCTCCTACAGGAACGCTACACACAAGTGTACTCGTGCATCACAGAGAAGACCACACAGTGAAATGCATCGAGTTCAAGCGTTCTTGTTGGTCCTGCTCGCTGGCTGGCCTCCACGCAGTGTGGTCGCGCAGCTCATGATACCAGTCATGCTGCTTTCCTCCCTCTGGTTGAGCACGTGAGTGAATCTTCTCCAGCGTGGCACTGAGAAAACACGGAAAAATGCTATCTCACCTTTCTGGACGCTATCATGTGTTTATATTACAGTCTTATTCCTTCGCTCTCTAGAGGGCGCGCTCAGAAGCATATGACTGATCAAGAGCAGATACTGTCTTTTTTCTGATTCCAGCGCGCAACAAATGATTTCTCTGTAGCGTTGCGACAGATGATTGTCTGGGAGTGTGACTCCGGGTAGGCGCATAGATGGTATAAAGGATTTCCCGCTCCAACGTTAGTCTCGCAGCTATGCTCTCGTGTCTGCCAGCATAGCATGCGATCGAGTCTTGTCAACTTTCGCGAGCTGTTAGTGGCCTGTGCTTATGGCGGAATACAAGGCATCTGCCCCATCGAATGATACGGATTATGTCCGTGTCTCGCCGCGCTCGTTGTGAGGGCGCATGGGTAGGTGTTGGGTCAGGCTTTTTTAGAGGATATCTATCTGTGCTGTGATGGCTCAACTAACAATCAGTTGTATATATGTGGGGTGTGGTGTGTTGTCCTGAGTGGTGGCTGTTCGGTGCTGACTGGTTAACATTTCGACCTCGAGTAGTTTACTTACATATGGATATGATGACATGTTGACAATTGTTAGGATTATCAGTCTTCTCAGTTACATGCTATAAGGTATGCTCTGAAATTAGATCATAGAACATATTATAGATCACAGATACTTAACTAATACTAGTAGATATCACGACCTATAACGTTATATAGACGTAAGCGTATCAGCTCCAGGCTTACGGTACTGAGAATAACGATAGATGTAGACGAGTGATATAGAGTAGACTATATGATGACTATATAGATATAGACTAATACTATAGTGCATTATATCAGTACTACCTTCTTATAGTACGTTCAGATATTATCTGTTAAGTAGTTATCTAACATCCTATAGATTAATTAATTAGATTT
>NW_023339984.1:17695275-17701793 GCF_004916995.1 Morone saxatilis | reverse complement strand
GTTGTATGTTGTTGAGAGAGATCTACACGTGTCACTAGGTTTGCCGAAAGTCCCTGACGAGTAGAACTAGAGTGCCAGAAAGACAGGGAAATTCAGGAAAAATGGAAGAAAAGATGAATTAGAGTATTTTTTTATGTTGCAGGTACAATAGTGACTACATGAGAGAATTTTAGTTAAACTTGCCAAATATTCCTTGAAAACAACATCTGGGTCTTCATTGACAGACAACAAAGCTTCTCAGGATGCACTCCTCTTATGTTGACTGTCATACGCACTTAAAATGCGATGGGGACAATAAGACATCTGGTTATCGATGGTGGTGCAGGGATTAGTGAGCAGTCTGAAAAGGATCAGTAGGTTTTTGCTGTCTGTTGTATATGTGAAAAAATAATATATATAATCAAACTGTAAAAGGAAAGAGACTTTAATTGTAAAATTATGCTGCACTAGGTAGGTTTGAGAAATTTTAGTAAGAAACATGTAAGTTTCTCAAACACTGACCGTCCTTCCTTAGGCCTCCTCTTGCCTGAGATTAAAAGAAATTACTTAAATTAAACCAGATTGTTGTTATATTACTTTAGGTGAGAAAACGTGCACAAGACCAAAGTGCCCCACGCAATATGTTTTGGTTCTAGGACTGTTGCATTTCGGTTTTTGTGTAAACCAAACACCATCAACTTGCAAGATGTGTTTTTTTGGTATGATGGTATTCTTGATTTGGAGATTTTCTCCCCTCCCTTTAGGCAAAAGCAAAATGCCACAGCCCCCTTTTCTCTATACATGTATCACCTATTCTCTATTGTTAGAAAACACCCATATGTCCAAGCTGTGGAGAATACTTCTTTTAATTAGCAGGTCGACAAGCAAGAAAAAAACCTAAGCACTATAATACAGTGGAAGTTGTTTGATGCATTTATACTAAGCGAGTCTGTCATTGGCCAGGATGCACTGATCTTTTGCGCGTTGTAACTCCCTGTTTGGCTCTGGAAGATTGGTCAGCTTGTCTGAGAAGGTGGTCCCATCGGTGACAGGGAACTACGATTGGTAGTCGGCTTCGTTGGTGATCTGGCAAGAACTCTGCATTCACGCTGAAAAATGTAACAATGTACGACCATGTTACTGTAACTGCCATAAGGGAAGCAGGGTTATTGCAAAATACAAATTCGCCAGACATTCATCACCATGGTGACCAATGACTAAAAAACTTAGAGGAACACAAACATTTACTTACTTCACTCTGCTCAAACAAGTTTGCAGGGCCAATATATTTTTGAGTCGCCTCATCATAGGCCCCTGTTCAAACCTCGAGTCGGCTGTGGGAGAGTTTCCTCCATCTTTTGCTTTTGCTATCACAACTTCATTGTCACGACTTTTTCAGTTCTGACAGTAAAGCAATTCTCTCGTTTTCAAGCTCTCCCAGTTTCATTTGGGTGCAGAGGAATGTAGTTAACTTCAGCCTTTCTAGGCTTCTTGATATTGGCTGCAGCTTTGCCTTGGCCTTCTCGTTTGTGTTTCAAGGAGTTTACACGGATTTCGGGATGACCGAGTCTCCCAAGCTTTGTTTGATAATTCTGCATTTTATATTTTAGTGACTGTTTCCATCCCCAAAACCCTGTCTTGGATCCTAGCTGCCCCAAACAAGGATGGGTCCTTGTCAAAGCTGCTGCTACCTCTTCACACTGATAGTCTTTTGGGTATTTGGTGTATTTCATCATTTCTTGAGCCAAGCCATCAAGGATGACCCCTTTTAGCTTTGGGCCAGGGTTGAAGTATGTTCCATTTGTCTCGAACACATTATTCTTTTGCTGTAGCTCAAATTCAGCCTCGTAGGTGAATTTAGGGACCACAAAGACTAGGGGCCAGGAGGACAATCCTGAGGAATCAAATTCTGGGGATGCATGCGGGGTCGATGTGTACAGCGTATCATTGCTGCTTGATGAGGCCAGTGATGAAGAAGAAAAGGTTTCAGCATTTGAGCTTGTGGTATTCAAAGCCTCAGACGGTTCTACTGGGTACAAAGTGATGTAGGGTTCCACAGGTGGCGTGAGAGACATGTATATCACTTTGACTGTGCTCTTATTTTGGATTTCAGACACAGAAGTTAGATTCATGAACTCATTAAAGTCAGAATCCATGTACTGCAAACGGAAATCCTCGTGCAATTGAAAGCATGTCTTTACGAGATGATGTACTTCGTCCACTGTTTCTGGAATACCAGAAACCAGGTGCAATTTTCTTGAGTCAGATCCATCACCAAAGATGACCCGTAGAACAGCTGGATTTGCCATTGTGTAACACCTTTAATCCTGATCTGAAACAACAGAGAAGTAGAACAAGAAAAGAACACATACACATTATATATGAAATGCAAATAAAATACTTTTCAGATTTTACAAGAATCAGACATCCAACACCCAGACTATTTAGTGGAGCCTGACTGATACTTAATTTTTGAGGCCAAAGCAACACACACAGTTTTTGCAATGATCCTTCAAACACAGTTATCAAACACTTGACACGTGGCTATTATATTTTACAACCTAAAAATAAACATTAGTTTGAAATGCAACTTTTTTTCTGCATTATTCTATGTAAAAAGAAAAAAAAATGTATCAGCACATTGGACAGCACTGATACCAATGTGTCTGTGATCAGGCTAATATCAGCAAACTGATATATCAGTTGGGCTCCAGTATTTATATTCAACAATGTCACTAACCTTTAACGATGACAAATCTTTTCAACATTACCATCTGCAAGCCCCCTACGATGTATTCCACAAGGAGATATGGGTCCTCCAAGTCTCCAAGCTCAATTAAGGCAACCTCTGTAGTGGGTGAGGCAGACAGTTCAAAGCCACCATAATGCTCCCTGTACCAAGCACAAGCACCTCTCACTCCAAGTCCATCTACAGATCCATGTACAATAAGCATTCCCTTACTGTAACATATACCACTATAAGACAAATGTTTTGCCATATGGACCTCAGTGACCTCTGGGTATCTCTAATGCAGTTCAGATCTTACTCCCTCACTAAGGACATCCACAGGCATGATTGAGACATCCATGACCTCCAAGGATGACTTCTTTAAGTTGGATGTATGTGTGTGATAGGCCAGCATAAACTGATGTTTAGTAGCTAGTGAGCGAGGTATATTTTTAAAGCAGTTTGTATGCCGAACAACCTGCTTGAAGAAGCTATGTTTAGCCTCAAACCTCATTGTCCACAGTGCTACCAGAGGTCCAAAGCAACGTATCATTTGTGGATAATGCTCTAAATAGTGATGTTTAGGTAGGAGCTTAATATGTGGAAAGAGTTCAAGATACCGCTGTCTGTGATCAAAGATCTTAGCCTCAAGATATGCAATGGTCTCATCTGTGTGTACAGGGACCACAACCAACTCAACAATATCCTTAAGATCCAGAATCACCAGCCATGCTGGTTCATCTTCTGGTACAATGTGCCCAATCACAAAGGGAAGAAATCTTAACAATGTCCAATTTTCATGTGCATTTCCCCCTATAGTGTTCCTAGATGTGAAAGAGCATGGAATGGCATGTGGACGATTACTCTTGTCTCCCCATTTGTAAGGAAATGTCTGAATCAATGTGTTAAGGAAATCAAGAGTGAAGTATTTTTTTGAGATCAATAAACTAATACAGCGTGCAAATTTGGCTGGAACAACACCCTCAAAGAGGTCATGCACAATATCAGGAGGACAGCCAGTGCTTACATGAAAATGAGAAAGGCGCTCTGTTAAAGCACACTGTTTTTTGACACCACAGTAAATAGTTGCACTTTCCTGAGCAGACAGAACATGAACATCATGGATATCTCTTGTTCTGAGTTGAAAAGCACCAGACTTCACATCCTTGGACTGAAATTCTGATTTATCTCCTGTACAAAATCTGCAGATTGACCCGCCAGAAAAACTCTCAACAAATCCACCTATCGCATGCGCACCAAGATTGTCAGCAATTACACACTGCACTGAGCCTTTAACAAACTGACCAATCTGTGAACTAAAAACTCATGCTGTTCTAGTATACTCAAGTCTTGCAAGAGTGGCTCTTACACTTTTTGATAGCCATAGGCCTTGACATCATCAGATTTGCAAAGAACAGCTAAATAGATTGAGCTTAGTTTTGAATGGGAACCTGGTGGCAAATTTCCCAAAACCCAGTAGACACCACAGAGTTTGTGTTTTTTACGGGATGTCCCCAGAGGGTTACAAATCTCAAAATCATCAACGTAAAGATGAACTGCTATTCTAAAACCTTCACTAGACAGAAAACGATTTTGTTTATAGTACTCACCGTCTCTTATGGTGCGGTACTCTTGTAAGCAAGACAATGGCTGGTTTTGTATTCTTGGAGTTTCAAGATGATCAAGGACACCTTTATCAGAGAGCAACTGCTGCAAAGATCGTAATAGAGGTATGTACTGAAATGTCCTTTTCCTTTGGGCATCTAGTATGTATTCAACTGGCTCCACAACCCTAAAATGAGAGGTATAGTATTCTTTACGTTTATAAGCAGTAGCAAGAGGGCCATCCTTTGCAATAGCTATACCTAATGGGTTAGTTTTACATATAACATTGGAAAGCTCATCAACGACTGAATCTTCAACTTGTAGATTATGGCTCTGAAATACACCAGAAACTGTAGCTTTTGTCAAAGGCAAAGATTCTGTACTTAATATAAAGTGAAGTTCGGAGAGGACCTCATCAATAACAGCCTTTGGAATGTGAACAATATTTTCCAACTTCAGTAAAATACATGCAATTTTCTCTTCAATAAAGTTTGTTGGATGTAACTCTGTAGGATCATAGCAACTTAGTGCTTCGTGTTCATGATCTGTGTCTATGGATTCTGTTAGCCCATCTGCAGAATTATCTAACTGATGTAAATTAGTGCTTGTACAGATTACATTTGCTTGAAAGTCTTTTAATGAATGTTGGTTGTGTTTCCTGTTTTTGTGTGTGTTAAATGTACTGTAAATGTTGGTTTTAAATGTACAACCTAAAAACACACATGGAACCGTTTCATTATCCCTGAGATGTCCATTTAGGTGTTGAAAAAATTCTCTCTCTGTTGCTAGTTCTCTGCAAGAACACACATGACACTGGAATGTAGATGTTTGTAATGGCTTTGGAGTTGTTTGTTTAGCATGACTTTTGTATGTGTGATTTAATAGCTTATTCCATGTATTAAACGTACAAGGGCAATCTGTGTATAGACATGGAAAGCGATAACTGCCCCTAAAATGCCCATGTGTCTGCCTGAAATGCTGCAGCAACAAATACCTGCTAGCTAGTTCTAGACAGCATTCTTTGCACTGCCACATTCATTATCCTGAAAAGGAGAGTAAAGACAATTAGCACAATTAAAATTGAACATGTGACAGTGATACAGATCATGTGCCAGCATTAAGTAGGCAGTCTATTACTTACTATCACTGAGAGGTTGCCTCCAGTACCTTAGAACCGTTGATGAAACTGCAAAAGATGAGACAAATATTCAGTGCAAGTGATGGGATACTCATAATTTCACCAAGTAGACATACTTTTATTACAGCACTTGTGTATTGTCCACCCATAAAATGCTAAAAAAGCAAGGGTTAATAAAATAATAATATTAGATAATAAAAAAAATAATCTTTTGGAATCTGGAACTGCCTATTTGATGTACTGAAAGTCCACTGTTTTCATATGTGTTATGCCCTAGAGGTTCATCGTTTCATTTGCTGACATTGTGTATTAGGCAGCCATTGGCTTTCATAAGTTACATACAGAATCTAGCTTGCTCTGTGTACCTTTGAATCTCAGATTTTAGAGATGGATATCCCTTCCTTCAGTAGAGGAAAGTCATAACACCTCTATTGTGACAAACTTTGTACAGCTCCAAGTGTATTCAAGTGAGTGGAGGGGGACATTTGGAAAGGACAAGGAAAAAATGTACAGCTACAATAGTGCTGCAGATTTCATCATGTCATGAATAGGGGTGGGTATTGTCAAGGACTTCACGATACGATACGCATCACGATACATGGGTCACGATACATTGCGATACGATGTATGTATATTCCACATAGTTAACTGAGAATGTAAAAACAGAACTATATTATATTGATAATTCAGCAGACAACAATGTAATTCAAAATGTCCTTTTTCAATTTATTTATATTTATATAAACACAGATCTAGCTGCCATTACATCAAAATGAAAATGATGTGCACTCTTGCACTTTAACTGGACGCACTGATATTGAAAACAAGAAAATAAAGTGCACAGTGAACTCACTGAGGATGGTGTGGGGCTAGTAGAGGACTGAGCTGAAATGTACACATGAAAATAAAGTGCATATGCACAAGTACTCATTGTCACTCAACACAATAAACAAATGTATGTGTTTGCGAGTCGGGATCACATAGCGCGGCTCCATGGTGTTTACCATGAACCTGAAGCCGGTGTTTTCGACCACGCTATAGGGGCTGACAAATAAAATGCACCACTGA
>NW_023339984.1:17688184-17695250 GCF_004916995.1 Morone saxatilis | reverse complement strand
CAAGCTGTATATAAATATGGATAATTGGCATTTTGAAAAACTGTACATTTCTCAACCTTATGCCAGCAGCTTTCTGGCGATTTTTCTTCCAACATCAAAGTTTTTCTGCATTTTGTTAGGAGTCCCTTCATTGAGACTTTGAACACATTGGTGGATGGGTAACGTTTTCTCCTGTAGGGCTTGTTCCATTTTAATTGCCTTTTAAAGAATTTCAGCTGTTATTTTTGGTAGGAGACGGTTCGGGCTTCTTCTACAGCTTCAGAGTTTCACATTGCTCCTTCCCATGCACACAGGACGAAACAGGATGGGTCCAGGATCACAGAACAGCTTGAACAACAATTCATTTAAAATATATTATATTACATAAAAATAGAGTTTCCTATTTAATTATCAGATCCGTTTCTTTTTTTAAAAAAGTGCTTCACTATGTACATACCCAGTGACAGTGATGGCTGTGACAGTGTTGGTTGTTTTTCCTTCCATTTCCAACCAGGTATTCTCCACTGGTCAACGCTGGGATTACAACATTTTTAATTTCACAGGGGGTTCCGTTGATTTGACCGGCTAGAATTGGGGCATGTTTTTTACACAGAGCGTCCTCTGTGAGTTTTGCTCTGTCATCCAAGCTGTCGCAACAGTCCAGGCCCCTCCAGTCCCTTCAGGCAGCCTGATACAAATGAACTCTCGGTATAACAAAGTCTGGCTGTTCTGGTTGTCGGACAAAACTAGGGAATGACTTTGGGTTTGATCTAGAGACGGTATCAGCTGGTTCTAGCACTGAGTGAGACCTTGTGATCCTGGGATCAAGTTCCTGTTGCGTACCTTTGGATGGGAGGGAGACAATGTGACTCTGAGCAAATGTAGAAGGAAGCTGTATCGTCCCTTGTTCTCTGTACCATATCAGAACTGAATTCTTTTAAAGATGGGCCTACTTCATAGAGAGCAGCTGTGTCTGACATGGAGAGCGTATAACTAAATTCTCACCGCAATGTGTTCACAAGTCTCAATGAAAGGACTCTACAAATGCAGGAACCTTCTGGTATTTGGAGGTAATCGCCATGTATAAAGCTGTGTCTGTGCTAGTCAGAGGTGAGATAATAGTACCGAGGTGGTGTGTTTCAAACCTGCACTTATTCATACTGTTAACAGACTTGGGGATCAATGGAGACAACGAACTTTTCTCTTGAAGTGGGAACTGATGAAACATTTCATTATTTTTAAACACCATAAGGTCGGTAAACGGAGATTTGTATAAAGATCCAATAAAAGAGTCATGACGTTTCAAGCGGTTTTGAAACTATGTTGAGTGTGGTCGTTAAAGATAGGTTCCCAAAGTCTCAGATCCACCAAACCAAACACCGAGGGTTGCAAAGCAAGTTGTTCACCTTTTATAAAAATAAGCTAATTCTCCATTTGGACAACCGAATTAATTTATTTGCGTGTGTTCCCCAAGTTTTAATTTTTTAAATGATTGCCTTGCACTAATAAAAATGGTCCCAATGGGTGTGTATTCTTATTAATGTTTCTCAAGTGGACAACAATATATGCTGTCATCGAAAACCCCGCGAATAGGATGGATCAAACAGTCCATTGTGAGACGTGGACTAGACTAAGGAAGAATGCTGAGTATTCAGACGTCGCATAGTATACATCGGTTTCAAATCAGCAGAGAGAAAAGACATGGGCACTGTAAATATAGACCCAAAATGATCTCATAGCCGCCCTTACTCACGTAATTGGATGAGAAGTCGCGCGGTCCTTCTGGATTAAACCACCCAAATAGAGACCAACTGGTGTATCCTTCAAAAATGGTCTGCTCGTATAGATTGTGTACTCATATCTGATTCTTGAATCTGTGATATAAGCCAATTGTTATGTTATCTGCTCGAGACACATGTACATTTCTTTTATAAGTTCAGTCAAACCAATTAATTCACTTACTAAACTGTGAGGTTTTGAACAAACCACATAACATCCGAGCCAATTCGTGTATGTGTTCTGGTACTGGTTCAGAGTCTATCGTCGGGTCCCCACTTGATTGTCGCACAATTAAACAGGCTTCTGTTTTGTAAGTCAGTCTCATGTGAAATGGCCGAGGTAAAACCGCCCAAACGAATGATAAACTCATAGTCTATGATAGACAGATTTATATACCGCAGATCTGGGTGTACACTCTTTCTGTTGCTCATCTTGAGTTTTTACAGCAGTGACAATTGCTGTATGTGGGCTAGAGTGTAAGTCACTAGTCCACATATGGTGAACGGCTTGTTTTAGTTGATCATTCAGCCTGGTATGTCTCACCATCCGATAGATAAAACCACGAGTAACGGTGCTTCACTACTTCAACCAATAGGCATTGTATTGTCCATGTGGTGATGAATGCGTGATAGGTAGATATGTGTCCCGAGGTACTTCGTAGTATGATTTGTACATGGTAAGTGATAATATTCCATTATTGGATAATTTTACATCCGAAATGTATGATATGAAATGTACAGAAAAGTGTTTTGTGATTATGTAATATTGTAGATAGATATTTCATCATCAAAAATAACATAAGTTTACGCTGTAACCACAGTAATTTTATCGATTGTACCTGTTGTTGTCGATAGATTAGCGAGTGAGGTTTCAAGGTAATCGTGTTTAGTTCAGACTCCGGTTTCTGTCTTGTGTCCTGGAGGAGTCCTGGGCACTATACCTGGTGTAAATGAGTAGGGAGACAATTGAGAGAGCGCTGTGCGTAGTATCCGAAGAGAAGACTAGAGCAGTCTTTCAACTCACAGGGCTGTTTTAATCTATAAGAAGGAATGTCCTCCTTCTCTATGGGTCGAGCAGCTTGTCTACTCAGAGTGGCCAGAATCGCTCCATGGCTATTGATGTATCATCAGGCAAATGTTTTCCAACTATGTGTTTTTTCCATAGATGTCGCAATATCTTGATATTCGCGTGGATCACGGTCCTCAGTGCCAGTATACTCTATCTGTAGAGCTGTTGTATATGATATAATCAGGCAAGAGAGCATGTTGGCATTATCTCTTACTTTCGCCGATGAAAGGTAGAACGTATCGTGTTAATACCTCCGGTGCACACAGACTGAGAATAGTCTTATCTCGTAAGGCAATTAAATTGGCCAACTCGGTTGTTTCTTTATATAGATTTCGTATTGTGTATATTGTCGCGCTCTCTCTCGCTCTATATATCTGTGTCGTCGCCTTATGGACGATGCCATATTGCATGTCTGTAAGGGGTGGTACTCTGAGCGCAACGCAAGGTATATAATTAGGATTATTCTTTTGGGTTTATCATGCATGGACATAGTTATCTGATGCACATGTGAGAATGTGTGTGCAAAACGAATTAGGTGCATGGGCCTTTCCGGGCGAGGCTCCAGCAATTAATTTTCCTCTTAATTAATCTTCTATTTTGTTTCGCTCTCTCTATTGGTTCTTCTCATTGCTATGTAGATCCAGAGTTCTTATCTACAAAATGTATGTGAATGGTAAAAAGATCGTCAACCTATTTAGAAGCACTAAATGTAGAGACCGCGAGGTGCGACTTTAATATCATCATGTGAGAACATTAGAATGATTGGATGAATCTAGTAAATTATCAAAACAGGAGATGGGTGGATTGAAGTTTGATTTTTTCCGCAATCTCCGTATTATCCTTAGAATGATGTGGATAGGTGAACATTTATTTAGGTTGTAGGATATAGTAAGCCAATAGATTTTCGGGGGAGTAGAATCTGTAAAAAATCATTTATTTTCTTATTCAGGGAATTAGTGTGGTAGATAAGGGTAATTGGTGTGCTTGTATTTTGGGAGGTCAGAAAAAACTGGTTTGTAAGAGTAAGGTTTAGTGTCGCAAGATTTATTACACATTTTATCTATCATATCAGGATTTTTTCTTGATTAACAAGTCCTGTTAGAAGATTTGATGTAATTGGGGGGTATGATATAAGGGATATGTAGATACATTTATAATTGGGGTGTGTCTTATAATAACCAGGTTTAGGGACGTTATTCGGTTATTTTGTGGATAAATCCTCCAGACCGTGGAATAGGCGTGTTACAGTGACGCTCCCAGGAGCATGCCGGCTTTCTGGTTTATAGAGTGAATGGTAGTTGTGGGGTGGAGGTCTGGATTTGGATGTGTGGAGATACTCTAGGATTGTGTGTTCTATTTACGCCAACAATTTCTACCTATTTCCAAGATTAGATTATTCCTTGATCTCTACCGGCTCGGCCCTAGAGTAGTCATCCCAGGAGTCCGGATTCATGGTATTTTATATATTGTTCTTTAATTATCTGTAGTAAAAAAAGTACTAATTATTATCATATTCTGGCGAAATGAGGTTAAAGCCTTATTACATATATAACTATTGACACTTACATTTGTTCCAATCGTTTTAACTTATTGATACAGCGTCTATTGAAGAGCACCAACAAGATAAACATCCCCTATCAGAAAGCAGACTCTGTCTTCGTAAAGTAACCCCTCCATCTTGTTGTTATATTATCGTTAATTATTATCTGTTATGCTCAGGTAATTTCATTAGGAATTAGCATTCATTGTTCTCCTGTTTATGCGTGTTGAAGAATACTATTGTTAAGTAATTCGAGTTTTATTTCCGCTCGATATTCAAGTGGCAGACGACGGATGTCAGATCCCAAGCAAGCATATACAAGCGGCCATGGAGGAAAAATCCTCCGGGCTAAGCATTATATTAAACTTGACACTGTCAGCGCAAAACAGAATGTTAAACAGGGATACAGGCAGAACCTTTTTATTCAATATTCATGACTAAGAATGCAATGTATGAACTCCTTCTAGATATTGTTGAGCAGAGAAACAATTCATGTACGCGAGATTATGAGCTGTACCTAGTCAACCGAAAGTAAGATAAACGAATTAGACCAGTATATAATCCAGAATTAATATATATATAACCCTTAATGGACTAAATCCAGATCCCTCACCAAACAATTATAGCTATTTACAGCAGAGATAGACATTAGACATCTTTCTGACAATGTTAAGATGGTTCCTGAATGCCTTGAATTTATAGCAAACAAACCCAATGGTATAGGTAAAAACAAATTTAGATAATGTGATATGTGCACATTTCATGCATGCACATTTATCTGGTGTCGCTCAAAATGTCTGGTCAGACAATCCGGTGCCTCAGAAAGGGAAGAAAAGGAGAAGGAAGGAGAAGAAGAAAAAAGAGGCCTTAGATAATTTTCTAAACAAATCTATTTTAGCTGGAACTAGTAAAGTCAACGTAGAGGCAAGGTAAAGAAACAGGCGCAGCCAACGGTTTACAGGCCTTGTAATGGCAAACCTAACAGGCCAGCATCTAATGTTAACGTCCATCAGCTTGTATATAAGCCTGACCACAAACACTGTTTATCTTCGACAGACAACAGGTTGGATGTTGTAGCTCCGTCAGGAAGGAGGATGAGGACAGGAGAGAGGAGAGGATCCAGCTGGCAGTCAAGGTGAACAGAGAGAATGATGCGGGCAGTGGCCCGCTGCCCTGGAGGTGGAGGGACCAGAGTCAAGGCTACCAGTGGAGAGAAAAGAGGGAGAGGAGAGAGAGAGGAGTACCAGTGGAGCGGGTGAGCCCACGTGCGCCGTCGGAGAGTCTGAGGCAGGGATGGATCCCACAGACTGATCACACACTTAATTTCAGTGGATCCTACATCCTTTTCCTATGCATGTCCGCATTAGTTAAGCAGGGAGAGAAGAGCAGGGGAGGGAGGAGAGGAGTAAGGTCAACTTTACCACGGCGCCCTATTCTCTTGCTAATTTAGTAGTGAGGTACGATTGGGCTGTTGTTCTGTTCTTGTTCTTTCATAAAACAATTCCCAACCAAAATATGTTATATATTTTATGTAATTCATTATCATATATTTCCTTAAATAATTGGTTTGCTCAGCTGATCTGTGATCCTGGAGAGTCCTGTCCTTCCCTGTGACGGAGGATGCACAATGTGACTCTGAGCTGCAGAAGAACAGCTGAGCGACCTCCCAATCTCACAGCAGTTCTTTAAAAGCATGGGCCACTTCATTGGAGAGGCAGCCTACAGGAAACATTACCATCCACCAATGTTTCAAAGTCTCTGATTGAAGGACTTCTATGTAAGTGCAGAATCTTCTGGAGGCTGGAGAATCAGCAGAGAGCTGGGCTGCGTGTCAGAGGTGAGTTCAACGATTATTTGTTTCTTACTGTATGTGGCCACTTTCTTTACGATGATGCTTTGTACAGGACTTATGTCAAGTTTCATGCTTGTAAAGCTTGATATAAGTATTACAAATGCCAGTTATTTTAACCTGCTCTATGGTTTGCTGAGTAAGAGTTTCAACTGAGACCAGTTAGAGTAATGTTAAAGCTTAAACTGTTACAACCTGAGGACTGTGGATTGAGTCACTGATGTGGTTAGAACGTTTTGGTCTGAAAAACTATAATGTTTTGACTAATGTCTGAGAATCTAAATTTACAGACAAACACAGAACTGATGTGTTTGTCTGTAAATTTAGATTTTCAGAGGAAATGTTTTATTTTATAGGAAATAATACATTGATATCAAATGCACCATTTTACATATGCAGCACATACCATTATCTCTCCAGCAGCTGAAGAGCTTCAACCTTCCCCCCATCTGCTCTATCTGCTGCTCTGCATTGGTTTCAGTGTTCTGGCTGTGCTGCTTTTGATCGGATTACTGCAGTGTAAGGAACATCCAACAACCTTCACAGGTAGAATAAAAATTAGGAAACCACTTCAGTTATTGACATCAAGTATTCTAAAAGCGGGCTTTTCATTGTAGAATGTGACCGGTTCCTGATTGCTGTTACATCTTAACTCATTTTGTATTTTGCTCTTTTGTTAATCAAACAGATATCACAGCCTCTCCTTACTCCTTCCAGTCTTCCTCTTCTGCATTGACAGGTGAGAAATAACAACCTTCTTTCGACCTAAATGTATACATGTATTTGCTCCTGTGCCCTTTTAGAGGGACATGTAAAGTTAGGACCCATAGAAACAGAAACAAAGTTTGATC
>NW_023339984.1:17684323-17688175 GCF_004916995.1 Morone saxatilis | reverse complement strand
GTACCTAATGTGTCAGTATGAAACATCGAGTTACATCTGAAAGCAGTGTTTGAATTTACCAATCTGGGATGAGAATGTGTTGGTGAGGTGGGGTGATGAAATCCTTGTTAGTAGTAGCACTGGGATGTGAGTAGTGTAAATTGAATCTTAAAAAATGACAGAATGTCACATGTGTGTATCATGCACATTAGTCTGTGAACATGCAGTGTGCGATCACACTTATTAATTATTAATACCAATCACAGAATTGATGCAGTCAGAAAATTTTACTGCTGGGGTCCATGAGACAACACATTTTAAATTATTATAAGTCATTACATGTCTCATGAACCACAAACAAATCATGGGGTTAAAATAAGTGTTAGTATATTAATTGCTGTATTCTTCTTATGTTTCAGTGGTAATATATACTGTTGTCACAAAACCCAGGAAAGAAAAAGGTAATTAACATGACAATGAGAAAAAAAGACTGATTGTATCACTTTTCATCAGGTAAAAAGGGAGTCAATGTAAATATATTTCTTTGTATAAGTCAACCATCCATTAGGATAACGTTTGCAGCTTGTGAACTGACATTGCTTTAAGTTCACAACCAGAGAAATGGTGAGAACCACTAAATTAAACTCTATTATTCTGTTTCTGTTTCAGGAGCTTTAGGCTCTTGTGACAGTTAGGGTGAGAAACCCACAGACAGAAAAAGATAGATGGGCCCCTCAGTTCACTGCAGCAGAGTCAAGTAGCCACCATGAAAATACTACACCACAATGCACGTATGACATTTATTTTTATCAGGACACCAAGTACTTTAGGCCACCTCTCAGCCTCAGTTGTTGTGTTAAGTGAGTCCGTGGTCATTATTTTATAAATGAACGATGGGGTGGGAGTAATATTTAGAAGACTCACATACAATAGTAAATTTGGACCTTTATTTTCTCACAGATACATTGTATGTCTGTTCTTGTGTGTCTTACAGGTTGCTGAGAGAGAAGACAGCTGGGCAAAGAATGGAGGAGATTTTCCAATTTTTGTTGATTCTTAATTAAATAAGTGTGTGATTCGTTATGTAGTGGAAATAACATAAACAGACTTGATTCTTCTCAACATCATTATCTGGGAGCGAGAGCTTCAGCTAACTCACAGCACCACTAAGCAACATAAGACCTGGAATATAAAGTTTATCAGCTGATAAGTTGAAGTAGAGTAAAAGGAGGAACAAATGCAGTCGTTGTGGTATTTAATATATTGTGCAGTATATAGTGTGTGTTATAATATATAAATGAATACATCCAAAGAGGTTCCACCTCACTTTTGTACAATGCAACAATAACAATTCAAACACAAGATGGAAATAAACTTTTATTAAAAAGACACTGGAGTTCTTGTTGTATGGCTTATGTTGTTTCCAGTAAGACATTGGACTATTAAAATACATAAAAAACATAAATACATCTTATCTTATAATACACACACATACGCACACACAATTCAAGTCTAAATACTTTCTCATCACAATGACAATAATGTATTTTATAAAGCACTTCACAAACCACAAAGAAACATTACACAGTAAAATAAGTCTCATTTCTCTCATTGCTTATTTCTAGTTTTTCCATACAGTGTGGCAGCCTGTACATGATACTATCAGATCTCAACAGTTTGTCCTCATCCACAAAGCCCTTGCTCTTGTTCATATTTCCAAACAGTATGTTTTCATACTTAATTTTACAAGCCTAAGCAGCCAAACTCGGTCATGTTAGAGCAACCTGATCTGTACAAAAGTGCTCGAACTTTTTGTTATTTTAACTTTAACTATTTAACTATTTATCTTTTTCTGTCCTTATTTATTGTCTAAGAAGCGTAAATTATCAAGAGCATCTCTAGCATCTCATTAAAACCCAGAATAAGATAAAGTGACACCCCTCAAAGCANNCCACCTCTGTGGTGAAGAACACTTCAAAACCTAGTCATTACTTTTTTTAAACTGATGAAAGACAGTCTATATGGGTCATGAGTTATTTGTGTGTAACTGTGAGTTTCCCACAGTGAAGTAGTCCCACCAGCAGCAGCAGCAGAGCCACCATCACAATGGTGAACACAGTCCTAAGAGGAGGAGAATAAGAACAAAGTGGTCCGTGCAGACACAAGCCTCTATGTGAAGTCCTGCAAAGACAACAGAAAGTATAGTGGTTATCACGAGTCCAATATTAGCAAGGTTTCCTGAGGAGCTAGCTGTTATATAGTAATTTGCTAATTACCAAACACAAAACAATTGACACTAATGATGAACCAATCAAAACATGCACATTTAAGATAAGATACATTAAAAATGTTTTTGCTGCATTTATATAGCATTATAAAATGTAATAAACTCAACTCTGTCAATGATTCAGCTATTCTCACTTTATTTACCCACCTGGAACAGGTGATGTCTCATTTAATGCACTTTAAGGAAATCATCAAACATTGGGCTTTTATTGTGTAACACTGTTATGTCTCACCTCTGACAGTCAGCCAGCTTCCTGGAGATGTTTCACCCTCAGAGGTGCTGCACTTGTAGAGCCCTTCATCAGACCTGCAAACATTGTTAATGGTTATCTCTTCTGCAGGACTGCCCTGCAGGAGGACGCCATCTTTGTAGAAATTAGCTAAGAGCTTGTTGGAACTAGTCTTGCTTCTGCAGCACAGAGTCACATTGTCTCCCTCCATCACTGGAAGAACAGGACTGTCTAGGATCACAGAACCAGCTGAAGGACATGTTGAACAAAATAAATGTTGGACATTAAAAATTGAAAGAAAGATAAAGTGTAAAACTACACAAGAATACACATAAGAGTTTGTTGGTAACCTGCAAAGAATGCAAGAAAACAAAATCAGAAAGAGACCAAATAAACAGTAATAAAATAGCAATAACAGTATATCATCTACAAAAAAAATCCAAATTTATTAACCACAAGGTTATTAACCACATTTCCTCTGGTATATCCCAATGGCAGCATTAAAAGCTGAAAAAAACTGGCATACTTCAGTAGAAGGGAGCTTTACAACATATGTAAATATAATATAAACATCAGTCTAAGATGTAAGTATACCTAATTGAACACTCAAAAGTAACATTATAATGCTAATATATATATACAGTTAAAATAGACAGAAATAGAACATTTTCCCCTGAATATTTGCATGACTGCAAAATATACAGTATATTGAATTAAAATGATTGGTTCACAGTCTGAACTGGATCGAATAATTTTATCATTTGGGGCTCATACTAAATATACTGTATGATAAACATCAGGTAAATGTACTTAAATATGTAGTTGTTTCAGAAAAATATTAAACATACCAGTGACAGTGATGTTGACTCTGTTGGTTTTTTTTCCCCCTTCAGTCTCACACCAGTATTCTCCACTATCGACTGTATAGATTTTATCAATAGTGCAGAAGGCCCCTTTCTGGGTGTCCTCTTAATATCACATACTGGTATTAAATTCCTCAGGTAATCCTGATTCCTTTCAAATGTGAGTGGACCCATCAGTCCCCTCACAGTGAAAAGAGACGGACTCATATTCAAAGTGCTGCGGCCTGTTTGGACTGATCCAAAGAAAAGCTGCACCTAAAACTGAGAAAGAATGATTACAATAAATAATAATAAATATTATTTTTTTATTTTAAAGTGTCGAAAAACATCCCAAACTGGGAGAATTTCAGATTTTTATACATAAAAAAAATAAAAATAAAATTGTCAGTTAACTTTCTATGTTGATTCTGTAGACGGAGTGGATGAAGCAAAAACTGTCTTAAAAATAGATTTTTTTTTCTGATTTACTTATTGCTACTCACCACTTTCCTGAG
>NW_023339984.1:17676558-17684223 GCF_004916995.1 Morone saxatilis | reverse complement strand
AGTCCTTCATGAGACTTTGAAACATTGTGGATGGTAATGTTTCCTGTAGAGCTGCTCTCCATGAAGTGGCCATCTTTAAAGAACTCAGCTGTGAGATTGGAGGTCGTCAGCTTCCTTCTGCAGCTCAGAGTCACATTGTCTCCCTCCGTCACAGGAAGGACAGGACTCTCCAGGATCACAGAATCAGCTGAGCAACAATTATTTAAGAAATATATATATGAATTACATAAAAATATATAATATTTTGTTGGGAATTGTTTTATGAAAGAACAAGAACAAGAACAACAGCCCCATCTACTCTACTATTAGAAGAGAATGGGCCCGGTGGTAAGTTGACCCTTCCTCTCATCTCCTCTGCTCTTCCTCTCCTGTTACTATGCAGGATGCATAGGAAAAGGATGTAGGATCACTGAAATTAAGTGTGTGATCAGTCTGTGATCCATCCTGCTCAGACTCTCCGACGGCGCAGTGGGCCCCTCCCGCTCCACTGTAACTCTCTCTCTCTCTCTCTCTTTTCTCTCACTGGTAGCCTGACTCTGTCCCTCCACTCCAGGGCAGCGGGCCACTGCCCGCATCATTCTCTCTGTTACCTGACTGCAGCTGGATCCTCTCCTCTCTCCTGTTCTCATCCTCTTCTGACGGAGCTACCAAACTCAACTGTTTCTGTCAAAGATAACGTGTTGTGTCAGGCTTTTATACAAGCTGATGGACGTTAACATTAGAGCTGGCCTGTTAGGTTGCATTACAAGGCCTGTAAACGTTGGCTGCGCTGTTTCTTACCTTGCTCTACGTTGACTTTACTAGTTCCAGCTAAAATAGTTGTTTAGAAAATCTCTAAGGCCTCTATTTTCTTCTTCTCTTCTTCTCTTTTCTTTCCTTTTCTGAGCACCGGACTTGTGCTGACCGGACATTTTGAGCGACACAGATAAATGTGCATGCATGAAATGTGCACATATCACATTATCTAATTTGTTTTTACTATACATTGGTTTGTTTGCTATAAATTACAAGGCATTCAGGACACCATCTAACATGCCTCAGAAAGATGTCTAATGTCTATCTCTGCTGTAAATAGCTATAATTGTTTAATTCAAAGTTTAAATTAAATACTGGTATGTCTTACTTCGGACAGGCAGCCAAATCTCTAATGATTCTCCAACATCAGAGATTCTGCACTAGCTGATTTGATAAAAGGTTTTACATGAACTCTGTGTTGCTCAGTGTCAAGTTAATTACCTTTTTCCTCATGGGCGTTTGGGACGACATCTGCCACTGAAACATAAAAATAATACAACAATAATTAACAAAAATAAATGAATCTATTCCTATAAATAGTATATCAGAAAATAAAAAGATTGTTTCACAAGTCTGCTTCAGAATAGTTCTTGTTGGTGCCTCATAGACGCTGGTCATAAAATGTATTGTTGTAAGCTTTAAATCATTGGTGTTTATGTATTTTTTACTCAGTACTACTTTTCAGAATCCACCATACGTTTGCACACACATTCTCACATGTGCACAGATAACTATGCATGCATGAAAAAAAAAACTATATACATCTCAGTGCTACAATTCACAAGGCAGCCATGACACCATTAGCCTATGAACAATTACTGTACGTTTTAAAAAAAAAGTTGGCCAAGCAAATAATCTTTGTCACCGGTATGTCTCACCTCTGACAGCCAACCAGCTCTCTGCTGATTCTCCAGCTCCAGAGATTCTGCACTTGTAGAGTCCTTCATCAGACTTGGAAACACTGTGGATGATCATCTCTCCTGTAGAGCTGCTCTCCATGAGGAGGCCATCTTTATAGAAACCAGCTGTGAGGTTGGAGGAAGTCATCTTCTTTCTGCAGCTCAGAGTCACATTGTCTCCCTCCATCACAGGAAGGACAGGACCCTCCAGGATCACAGAACCAGCTGAACAACACGTTTTGAAAAATATGCTAACTACACAAAAGTATGTAATACTGTGTCTCTAATTGTTTTTATGATGAAAATCTATACATATAAATCTTTCTTACATGTACATGGATGAAAAATTATCCAATATGGATACCAATACTTACTGTAAATCTATAGTATGGGACTTAATATAGTTCACTGGAAAAAATCTATTTTAAGTAGTAGTATTTTCATGGTGGCTGACTGAGTCACAAACAGCGTTCACCATGACTGTGACAGCAGCCCACATAAGATCTGCTACTCAGTGAACTGAGGGGTCCCTCTTATTGTCTGTGGGTTTCTCGTGTGGTTTTTGTCTGAGCTGCTAAAAACAGAAGCTGTAATTGTCACAAGGGGCGAGTGCTCCTGAAACAGACACAGACTAATACAGTTTCATTTAGTGGTTTTCACCATTTTTTGGTTGTGAACTTAAAGAAATGTCTGTTCTCAAGCAGTGCTGCAAACTACACCGTTCAATATGATCACCTAGGCAACCTGGTATGGCTAATTGGTGTTTATCCAGAAGGAAGGTCGACTTTAATACTGAGTAATATATTTTTTATTTACTTGCTTTTTTTGCTGATTGAAAGTGTTACATGCATTCTGTGTTTCTTATTGTCAAGTTAATTACCTTTCTCCTTCCTGGGTTTGGTGACGACAGTATATATTGCCACTGAAACATTAAAAGAATACACACCATGGGCATATAGGCAGGCAATCATTTATAAAAATAAAAACTGGAACAAGATAAATTAATTCGGTTGTCAAGGAAATTAGCTTATTTAAAAAAGTGACACTTGCTTTCAACCCCTTGTTTGGTTTGTGGATGTCGAGACCTTGAACCTTCTTTAACACACTTAACATAGTTTAAACCGCTTGAAACGTCATGACTTTTTATTATTTTATACAAACTGTTTATGAACATGGTTTTAAAATAATGAAATGTTTCACAAGTTCACTTCAAAAAAGTTCTTGTCTCATGATCCCCAGCTGTAAAATATGAATAATGCATTTGAAACACTGGTACATCTCACCTCTGACAGCCAGCCAGCTTTCTGGCGATTCTCCAACATCAGAGGTTCTGCATTTGTAGAGTCCTTCATGAGACTTTGAAACATTGTGGATGGTAACGTCTCCTGTAGAGCTGCTCTCCATGAAGTGGCCATCTTTAAAGAATTCAGCTGTTTGGTAGGAGGACGTCAGCTTCCTTCTACAGCTCAGAGTCACATTGTCTCCCTCCATCACAGGACGAACAGGACTGTCCAGGATCACAGAACCAGCTGAACAACAATCATTTAAAAATATATATATTACATAAAAATAATAGTTTCCTAAATTAATTATCAGATCTTTCTTTTTTTCAAAAAGTGCTTCACTATGTACATACCAGTGACAGTGATGCTGACAGTGTTGGTTGTTTTTCCTCCTCCCATTTCACACCAGTATTCTCCACTGTCAACTGCTGGATACACATTTTTAATTTCACAGGGTCCTGTTGATGCTGACCAGCTAGAATTACATGTTTTAACAACTCCTCTGATGCTCCTCATCACTCTCCATCCAGTCAGCCCCTCCAGTCCCTCACAGCTGACAACAATGGACTCATATTGAAAGTGCTGCTGTCTGTTTGGAACAACCTGAGGAAAAACTTCCTCTAAGACAGAGACACAAAGAATGAGACCCCTTAAACTATCTGCTGTATTGAGTGGATATGCATTTTATAGGTCCTCCCTGAAACCTGAATGACTGTCTTCACACACACACACATGCACACAAATAAATAAACAGAGACATGCAGTATGACATTCTGTCACTTTGTATGACATTAATTTTACACTGTTTACATTCAGTGGTGGAAAAGCGAACACCTCCCGGGAGTAAGCGTCAGGAGGGAGACACATTTCCACTCAGATTTTGAAAATCTCTTCAGGATTTTTTTAAAGGGGCAAATCGCTTATAGCTGTTTTACACTGTTTCTAAAGCTTGCTCATTAAATTAATATAATTTGTTGTGTACACTGGTCAGAATCAAAATCCTGGTTACTACTCAAACATCTGCAGGTCCCTCTTGCCAATAGAAGTTCCTACAAATGAGTAAAGCTTTGGACACATAGGATCAAACATCACACCTGATGTGATTCATCGCACTGATGTAAAATAGTTCCTAGAATATTGGAGATTATATTTTTCTGAGCTAGGAGGGTGGTAGTGCTGCTGCAGATTTTTAATATTTCTCTAAATAGGCTGCATATAGAGTTTAAAGTTCCTACACATTTGTTGAAGCAGCTGAAGTAAAGCCAGTGCATACAGAGTGGCTGGAGTGGCAGAAAAAATAATAAATCTGTATATATATTTTTTTATATTAATTGTAATTGTTTTTATCCCTTTATTTTTCCTTATTTTTTCCCCCTGGCTTTTGCTCGTTCCTTTCCATATGTCTATAAATTCTAGACCCAAGCAATTGAGCCTTAACATGTGCAAGTAACTTAGTTTAATACAAGCCCATGGCATTCAAATCTCACCCAAGTTAGGGACCCAAATTTAGCAACCCTGCTGCAGACAGTGTCTGTCTCATATCTGGTTACTTATTTTGCTGCTATAGCTCAACTAAATGAATTTAGTTATATTCTCAATTACAGTGGCTAATGACACTTTTAACTTACACAAATTTTGCTCAAGCACTACTTAATCTCTCCGTCTTTTAGCAACTTTCTCCCTAGTCCCACAGATGTTTACACACTATTCAGTTCAACAATGTCTTAAGGCACAATGCACAACACAAATATGAGAAACATGACTAAGAGGATGTACAGGGATCCCCTTGGACCCCACTCAACTCACCTCTGACAGCCAAACCAGCTCTCTGCCTAGATTCTCCAGCTCCAGAGAATTCGCTGCACTTGTAGAGTCCGTTCAAGTCAGATCTGAGAACATGTGGATGGTAATGTTTCCTGTAGAGCTGCTCTCCATGAAGTGGCCATCTTTAAAGAACTCAGCTGTGAGGTCGGAGGACGTCAGCTTCTTTCTGCAGCTCAGAGTCACATTGTCTCCCTCCATCACAGGAAGGACAGGACTCTCCAGGATCACAGAACCAGCTGAACAACATGTGTTTTAAAAAATAATTTATATAAATAATTTTGTTAATTACACAGAGATATAAAAATCTGTGTTAAAAAATGTTTCATGTCAAAATACACATATAAATCTTTCAAGTTTTAATTGAAAATAGGTTAACACAACACCCCTGTCTATGTACACGGATGTACTGACAACTGGATTATTTTCCACTATGTACATACCAGTGACAGTGATGTTGACAGTGTTGCTTCTCTTTCCTCCTCCCAGTTCACACCAGTATTCTCCACTGTCAACTGCTGGATACACATTTTTAATTTCACAGGGTACTGTTGCTGTTGACCAGCTAGAGTTGCATGTTTTAACAACTCCTCTGATGCTCCTCATCACTGTCCATCCAGTCAATCCCTCCAGTCCCTCACAGCTGATATTAATCGACTCATATACAAAGTGCTGCTGTCTGTTGGGAACAACCTGAGGAAAATCTACATCTAAGACAGAAACACAAAGAATGAGACACATTAAACCATGTGCTTCAATGAAAGGACATGGATATAGGATATAGGTCTTAATTCTTCTAGAAGTTCCCATAAGAATTGCATGAGGTGATGGCCACACTGTTGAAATAAAAATGTTTTAGAAGCGATCTTTAATGTAAGTTTTGGAACATGTTCAAGTGAAACATGAAAGAATAAATTAATGTATCCCGTGTTTTATTAGCAGTATGTTATACAGGTGTTATTACTTGAGATAAAGCCTTAAACGTTTAAGATGTAATCTATTACACAGATTGACACTTTTATTTAGAGGTCCCAAAATTCTTATGACTACAGCAGTAGTAACAGAGCAAGTTGGAGAGTGTAATATATGTGAAGCCTATTAAAGATGTTTTTGTTAAAAAGACACCCAGTATACAACACTTTGGAAAGTTTGACTAACTAACTAACTAATTTACTTACTTACCAGCGTTTTGGGAATAACTGAAGTCAACTTGTGCATCCAGCAGCAACAATACAGCCATCACTGGAGAGACAAGAGAGCTGTATAAGACTTAACATATAACATACAGTATTTACCATAACTGTAACACTTCTGAAATATTTGGTAGTTATTATATTATTATTTGTATTACCTGTGCATTTTGGATAATTCATATCAAATTTCTCTTGAACTCAACAAACTATTGAGTTCCACGTCTGTTATTTCACAATGATTAAATCAATATATGTTTGTTAATGTTAGACAATACTCACACAGTCTGATGCAGAGAGCTGTAACCTCCATGTTGTCTTGCTGCTGTCTGAACATCGGACTGAGTTTGCGATATCATGTACTTCAGAACATGCTCCTCCTCTTCCTGTTTCTCTTCTGGTGACCAGGAAACCAAACTCACTCAGACAGTCAGGAGTTACTTTTAGCCAAAGGATATTTTTGTGAATACAGCCCCAGATGTTTTTGTCTCAGTTGACATTCAAGTGAAACGCTACATGTACGTCTAGATTTATTCACAGTCTGTTCACGTTTCCCTTTTTGCGTTTATCATTTAACATACCTCTCCACCCCACTCTGCTCAAATACATCAGGTAAGAAATCGCTGTGTTGTTTTATAGTTTTGATTAAGCATGTGTATAAGCAAGTCTGTCACACACTGTGGAGATGTGATGATTATCAGAGGTCAAATGTAGACATTTGAATTGTTTTTATTCAAGCTTGTGTCTCAACATAAAAATAATACAGAGTTTATGGGCTTTTTCAGCAATGATAGGTCACAATTACAGGGAGAAGGCAACCTCAACATAGTACCTGTGTAAACTATGACCTGTACAATGAACTAACTAACTGGTAGTTGCATCTATTCTCTGATGGTGCGGCTCTTTGTCTGTTTCTTGTTCCATCAAAGACTTGAGTTGCAGGTTCTGTGTTTCCTGGAAGGAAAATTAAATTAAAAGTTGCTGAATTTATAGAGTGCTCAGACAGCTTAAACAGTGCATACATGCCCTTTTACAGTAAAACACTTGACATCTGTATTCTCTTCACAGCTACCCTATTCAACACTGACAGTAAAAAGAAATAAGATTTCTTTGTGACTCACTGATTTTTTTCGTTTCCATTTCCAACAAGCAAAGACAACTGCAAGACAACACAGAAGGACAAAAACTAAAACAACACCAATATTGATACAAATGGTTGTTGGTGGGTCCATGAAGAAATCAGCTGAAATGAGAAAACACAGAAAAACACACCACTGTTATATAAAACTAACAAACTGAACAAAATTAGATAACAAAATATTCATGTCATCAGCAATTAACAAAGTCCGCCCAGTGCTCGCTTTGACTGTTCCTCTTGTGCCACCCTTTCATTTTAATTTTTACTAATATACAAGAAGGATGAGGCCTTACATTTGTGACCCTGTATGATTTGGCCTTGTAGCGCCACCCTGTGGTCATAATCCCAACATTTTTAATGATTTAGAGTATGAACCAGGGCCCCAGGGACAGTGTGTGGCTTCCAGTAGAACTACGGCACAGGTGACACTGGCCCCAAAACATTGTTTTCCATAATGAATAGATTAAAAATAGATTCTCAGACAGCTTTTAGAACAGTTTTTACCTGAAATGTGAATATGTGTCTCTCTGGTCTGGTTG
>NW_023339984.1:17671209-17676458 GCF_004916995.1 Morone saxatilis | reverse complement strand
CACTGTAGAACCACTCCACTGCTGGTTATGTTAATACTCACTATGAAAGGTGAGGAAACAGCACCTAAATATGGAATAGTGGATAAATGATTGATTCACATACACAGATCTCCTTATTAGGCTCAGCTATCATACTGTAAAGCTTGATGAGTTAGTAAAACTCAAACCGTTTAAGTTTATGTTTAAGCCAAGTCCCTACAGACTAAGGTACTGCCACCTATGTTAACACATGTTATTAGGTCTTTCAGCTCAACGCACATTTGCAAATCCAGGAATCATTTTCCTGTTATCTGATGGATGCTACTGTGTAACAGCCCTCTTTTTTTACTTCCTCATCTTGTAAACTCAGTTTATCTTAATTTAATGCAGTACTCCACTAGTCTCTCTTCTCTTCTTAAAAATAATTTTACATTTTATATCTGAGATACATAAATATATTACTCAGTAGTACAGCAAGAATTAAATGAAAAAAGTAAACTTTGATGTTTTGATGGATAATTATAAAACATACTGTCATCTTTATCTACTTACCAACAACAAGGTGAATAGAATACTCATTCAGTCCTGGAATAAAGCATTTGTACCTCCCCTCATCAGAGAGTTTCACTTTGGAGAGACTCAGTGAAATGTCTCCGAGCTTCAGTTTGTCAATGAACAGAGATGTTCTTCCTTTGTAGGATGGATGTTTTTTACTCTCCAGTTCCACACCGTCACGCCACACATAAACAAATCTGGGGTCCAGGTCTGCTCTCGTCCACTCTACAGTCTTGTCCAAAGCATTCATGGCAGGTTCCAGACGGCATGGTAAAAGGATGTCACCACCTACTATTGCCACAATGGGATGAGACGGACCAACCACCACATGCTGACCTAAGGAACAAACAGATTTGTTTGACACCCACAGAAAAAAGTGTGTTGTGCTTTCTGCATTTACTGGGAATCAGCTGACGACTTCTTTGAGGATCTCATTTAGACTTCATTGGCCCTTGAGCCATAGTGATGTCAGACCACAGCTTGATGAAAGGTTGATAAATAATATTATAACTGTTAAAGCTTCTGTATGTGCATAGAGTGTGAGACAGTTAACTGTTAAAATTTGCATGTCAAATCAGGGTGAACTTGCAGACATAAGAGGTACAACAAAGTAAAAACAGTGACTTCTTTCCACACACTATTATGATATTATAGTGCCATATGTCAGTTCATGTCACAGTAGATATAATTTCCTTATCTTTACATTTCCCTTTACACATGTAAAACTTACATGGTTGAGTGTATTTTAAGTTACCTTCAAGACAGAGTGCTGGGAGAAGGACAAAAACCACCAGGGAAAGAACTATGTGGAGATTTAAGACATGGTTAATCTTTCTGGTGACACATACTGGAGAATACGACATTTTGAAATTTGAATTTATAAAAAGGAAATGCGACAGTAATAAGCAATACTTAACAGCAGAGTAACAAACTACTATACCTATAGCTTGGTTTTGAGTGCTGTAAGCCAGTATTTACTTACCTGTTGTAGTTCTGAGCGAGTCCTTCAGCTCAGGTATGAACTCCATTGCTAACTGGCAGTTCAGGTATCACTAAATATTTCCATATACCGCTGGCTGGATATTGTGATCAGCAGTTTTTTTTGAGCATGTACACCAGCCTATGAGGATCAGCACTGTGTTCTCTCAACTGTAAGGGCAAATTATCATGTTTTCTTGCCACAGTCGGGCAACAGTTGTGATGTGTTATCTAGCAAAATAGAACCTAAAACCCAAAAGGATGATTTTTTCCATGTATATTTGTGTATATTTCTGTGTGTGTGTGTATATATACATATATATATTGCTATGGTAGTCCATCAACAACCTTTATGAATAAATCCCAATTTGCTCATAAACTACAGAATTCAGATACTTTAAAATGCAAATTGATCTGTAAAATTATTTTGTACATAGCATATTTTAAATGCATACCCATTTTCCATTGAGGTAAAAGCTTTAAGGTTTTCATATTAAGAACATTAAAATGTACCCAGTTTAACTTAAAAATCATGCAGATGATCCCATTAAGTAGCCTTAATGAGGCGGGTTTACTGATACACAATATGCAGGTGAAGTTCACATGATCAGCTCCTCTATCACCTGCACTTTTTAAAAAGCCTGCAGACAAAAAACTGCAGATAATGTAAAGTGATAACAAAAGCAGCCAAAATGCCTGTCAAACTAGCTGGCTTACTAAGCTAGCTAGCTTGACCCCTTAGGCCTTGTTTGGGCTTACCTTTTCCTGTTCCCTCCTCCTTGTTGTCCAATGCTGGAAATTCAGAAATTCAACAGTAGAAATTGGCACAGCGTGAGCTCTTGGAATTCACAGATTGTGAAATTTGAATTTAAAAACAGGAAATGTGACTGTTGATTTGAATAGTAATAAGCAAAAGTTTATAGCTGAATAACAAACTACTAAAGCTATAGCATGGTTTTGAGTAGTGTAAGCCAGTATTTACTTACCTGTTGTAGATCTGACCGAGTCCTTCTGCTCAGGTATAAACTCCATTGCTAACTGGCAGTTCAGGGAATCACTAAATATTTCCATATACCACTGGCTGGATATTGTAGTCAGCAGTTTATTTTGAGCATGTACGGCAGCCTATGAGGATCAGCAATGTGTTTTCTCGACTGTAAGGGCAAATTAAATGTATAGCCATTTTCCATTCAGGTAAAAGTTTTGAGGTTTTCATATTAAGACCATTAAAATTTACCCAGTTTAACTTAAAAATCATGCAGATGATCCATTAAATAGCCTTAATGAGGCAAGTTTACTGATACACAATATGCAGGTGAAGTTCACATGATCAGCTCCTCTATCACCTGCACTTTTTGAGAAGCCTGAAGAATAAAACACTGCAGATAATGCAAAGTGATAACAAAAACAGCCAAAATGCCTGTCAACCTAGCTGGCTTACTAAGCTAGCTAGCTTGACCACTTAGGCCTAGTTTGGGCTTACCTTTTCCTGTTCCCTCCACATTGTCCAACGCTGGAAATTCGGAAATTCGCAAGTTGAAATGGTCGCAGCGTGAGCTCTTGAGTCCTAGTTGAGAGGTTAGGCGTCAGGTGAGACAAAAGAACAAAATTATCCACTTATTGGGAAATTTGGGGCAGCTGTGGCTCAGAGGAAGAGCGGGTGGTCCACTAATAAAGTTTGTTGGTTCAATCCCCGGCTCCTTCCGCCACATGTCGACGTATCCTGAAGATACTGAACCCCGAATTGTTCCCGATGCTGTGTATCAGTGTGTGAATGTGTATGAATGAGTTAGTGTCTGTTTGATGGCCTTTGCCATCACTGAGTGAATATGTGTGAAAGGGTGAATGTGGCATGTAGTGTAAGAGCGCTTTGAGTGGTTGGAAGACTACAAAATAGTACAGTACAAAAGTACAGTTCCATTTACCAAATAAATGTTGTTGCAAAAAATGTGCTACTGTCCTGTTTGTATATGTCAGACATACATATGCTGAATTTCTTATTTTTATGTGATATGATGTGGATCATGTTACAGAATTATTATATTATTTTATCACCTGAAGACCTTCATGAGGGCGAAACTCTTTCAACCAATGGCTCCTTTCATCCTTCCCACCTTTTATCAGTTGTTTTCACCACTTATGCTGTGGCTGTGCTGCCGTTGATGGTGGGACTAGGAGGGCATAGGCCACAATGGCTGCAGAATGGACACAGAACAAAACTGTATTCCAGATACACGCATTACTGTCCAATACATCATGGAAAAAAGAGACCAAAAAAACAGTTGAAGTAGTCTCCGACGCATCAACGGCAGCGACAGCACAAGCGATTAAGTGGTGAACAACTGATAAAAGGTGGGAGAAGGAGAATAGGAGCCATTTGGTTGAAAGAGTTTCGGCGCTGCATGAAGGTGCTTCATGGCAGTGATAAGAATAATATCGAATATTGCTGTAACCATGAACAGCGAGCGATATCACATAAAAATACAGAAATTCAGCATATGTATGTGCTGGACAGGTGATACAAAGCAGGACAGGTGTTAGCACATTTTTTGGCAACAACATTGGTACTATCGTAAATGGAACTGTCACTTTGGTGTACTGTGACTATTTTTCCTGGTTTCCAACCACTCAAAGCGCTTTACACTTACCATGCCACATTCACCCATTTCCACAGCATATTCGCCAGTGGATGCAAGGCCATTTTTCAAACAGACGACGTAAAGCCAGTGGTATATGGAAACGGTATTTAGTGATCCCTGAGGGAGGGTGCCGAGTTGAATGGAGTCGATACTGAGCAGATTAGGATCGTCGTCAGATCGGGTGAGCAACAGGATAAGTAGAGTGAGCTGCGTTACATGCTGAGGCTCAAGGAGAAGTGCGTATAGGCTTTGGAGTAGTGTTAGTTATTCACTTATAAACTTTTGCGTGTAGTGGACAGTCGAAGTCGAGACGAGCACAGTGTGCCTGGTTGTGGTTAAATTCAAGATTTCCAATCTGGTGGAGATTGCCAGAGCCTCGATGCTGTGCCAGACTTGTAAGAGCTTCCGCTGTGGGCGAATGTGTGGGTGCGTGAAGTGCGAAGCAGCAGTGGGGAACAAGGAGAGAACGAAAAGTGAGGAAGCCCAACAAGGCCTAAGGGGGTCAAGCTAGCTAGCTTAGTAAGCCAGCTAGTTTGACAGGGCATTTTTGGGCTGCTTTTGTGGTATCACTTTACGAGTGACGCAGTTTTTTGCGCACGGTGTAAAGACAGGGTGATAGAAGGGAGCTGATCATGTGAACTTCCGTGTCCATTAGTTGTGTATCAGTGAAACACGCCTCATTAGAGGCTACTTAATGGGATCTGCTGGCATGATTTTCTAAGTGTAAACTCGGGTACATTCAATGTTCCTTAGTATGAAAAACTTAAAGCTTTTACCTCGAATGGACAAAGAGATGGGGTATGCCATCTTGAAAAACTATCATGTACAAAATAATTTTACAGAATCAATGCATTTTAAAGTTATCTGAAGTTCTGGGAGTGGGGAGGCAGGATGATTATCGATAAAGTTGTTGGTGGACACATATCATATATATATCATGGTTTTGTATTTATTATTTTACCACACGACATCTATCAGGTAAATATTACACTTGTAATTTATGTTACATGGAATAAGAGCTTATTATTCCTTTGTCCGCCTATTTGCTTATCTAATCATCACGATCACATATGTGTGTGGCTGCTGGCGATGTTGCTG
>NW_023339984.1:17669939-17671184 GCF_004916995.1 Morone saxatilis | reverse complement strand
GCCTCCTCACTATAGCACTTTAATTTCAAAAACACAAATTACTGTCTCGATAAATGAGCTATTGAGCCTCAAGTTACCTACACCTAGGTTGAGCATCACCCTCTGAATGAAGTCGAAGGTGTTCTTTAGACTTTGGTCAAAACATGAGGCAAATAGCTTGTGCGTGGCTTTCAATGTCATCCATGACGAGATTACCTTCCAGTATGATACCAGTGCTGGATGTTTCAAGGTGCAGGGCATTTGGACCTGGCTGCTGACTCTCTTCAGGTATAACAGTCAATACTCCAACAGGAACATGTGTGAAATCCGCAGTGGTATCCCAATCCTGCAGATGCAAAGAAAGGTCAAAACTCAGGTGAAGGGCTCCCGGTTAGCTCAGTTGGTACAGGCGTGCGCGTCCCATGTACACCGAGGCTCGAGTCCCTGCTGCAGCGGCCAGGGTCTCGGACATCATCCCCCTCTCTCTGCCCATTTCCTGTCTAATCTTCAACCTCTTCACGTGATCAACATCAAAAGAAAGAATGTGGAATAAAACTGAGGTTGAAGATCGTACGTCCTTCACAGTGTTAAGAACCCTCGTAAACATGCCAAATTAGGCAATACCTTCGCAAGAGATGTCTTGAACCGAAAATCACGCCCGTATATCCCGCCGGGGAGAAACTGGGCACGGCTAAACCTGATCGCCTCATGAGTCTACCAGCTGAGGAAAAGCAGTTAAACTAAGGAAAAGCTATTTCCTAAAAAACTGCACGTCACATTTTTCCAATTCAAGTGCATTTAAGGAATTGTTTGACATGTTTGGAGGACCTTATTCCTGTCTTGCTGGCTAGCGACCATAAGGTCAAATATCACCTATCACCCACATTGTCTGTATGTAAATATGGGCCTGTTCCTTGCTGTTAGCTTTGCATATAATAAGCAGACATAGAAGAAGTCAGATGGGGCCTTGGCAAACAGGCCAGGAGAGCGGGCTGCTGTGCGGAGACTCGGAACATTGTCCGGCAAGCTCCACCCTCTCCTTTCGCTCACAAAACCTCGGGCACACGATCTCGTCGCACAGTGGTTCTCGCCACAACATTTTCCTCTTTAGGCATTTCTGAAGATCTCAAGGAAACGGCGGGTACGGCTGGCGGATCCTCCAGGACTCAAAAAGATCCTCTTTGCTTGCACCCTTGCCTGAATCCTCCTGCACGAAACCTTCCGAACGGACAAAACAGACAAACCACAACACAAACGTTCTTGTAC
>NW_023339984.1:17669352-17669839 GCF_004916995.1 Morone saxatilis | reverse complement strand
GAGACACACATTCAGATTACAGGTTTATTTCCTTCATGTTTTTCCTTTTTATTAAAATGTCAATCTTTTCTTTGCCTCTAACGATTTCATGTATTTTCTATTATGTTCTAGGATTCATCATCTCAGAAGAATGCGCCACGGCATCAAGTTCAGCTGCTCGTATCTGCATTATCTTGGCTGTTGTCTTCATATGTATTCTGGCAGTTGTTATCATATGGAAATGGCAACACAACAAAACCAGTAAGTCAGCACAACAAACAATATATGGAGTCGGGTGACCACATGAGAATGGGTGAAATTTGGGATGGAGGAGTTGGGTTTAGGTGCATTCACATGGTCACTATTCTGAGTGAGGATGATATCAGCCCAGTTTCGTGTGTTTTCAAGATGCATGAACCTTTGTGCACAGGTGACAGGTATGTTACGGCCCCTTTAAATGTCTTAAATGCTGTGAGATCATTTATCAGATTTTTCTCAAATTATTCCT
>NW_023339984.1:17665737-17669178 GCF_004916995.1 Morone saxatilis | reverse complement strand
GGACGTCTGGTCACCCTAATGCCTTGTGCTTGTAATTTGTTTTTCTTTGAGGGGGGCAAAATAAAGGGTTAAGTTCAAATTAAAGTTTACACACAGAAAACAGGGAAATGTTACAATAGTATTTTATGCACACATTGCATGCTGGGAGTGAATATAGTCACTCTAATCCTGTGGGACACACTGGGATATAGATAGGTGGAAGCTTAAGGTAAAAATAAAACAAAACTTTATTGCTTCTGTTCTGCGTCTGTATCTTTTACGATACAGCAGAGTTAAAGTTTGAATGAAACACTGTTGCCTCTGTATTTACACAGGGATCATGATGAACCCTGTGGATGGAACTGAACAAACAGGACAAAGAGAGCAGCTGATGGCTGATTCAGAAGAGAAAAAGACCAACGGTGATAAACAGCTACAGAAGAAAGAGGAAGAACAGAAAGACTTTGTACTGGTAGTTCAAACATTAAAGGAGCAGATGCTGGAACTGGAAAAACTCAAAGATCAACTCAAAAGTCAAAATGAAGATATGGAGAGACAGAAGGAAGAAAGTGAGAAGAAGCTTCAGTCAGTGGAGAAAGAATCAGAACAGGACAGAGCAAAGGGATACTGGAAACTAACAGAAATCATATTGCAGGACAAACGTACAATTGGGCAGAGAAAAACTAAACATGACAAACTGCTACTGAACACACAAATGCTACTGAACAGAGGAGAAGGTGTGCTGCAGAAAATAAAGATCAGAGAACCACATGGAGAGAATCAGTGTGTGACTGGAGAGAAAGAAACAGGAAGTTAAGATTCAGAGAAAAGTAAACTTGTGTGAGAGGCAGGAACATTTGCCTGATCTTTATATTTAAAGGTTCCAAAGAGATGATAAGAATGTGCTATCACATTCATTCATATTGAGCTTTTAAAACATCCGACAACAACATATTAAACATGTAAGTCATTCACACTTTATGTTGTCAAAGGATTGTTTACAGCAATAATATAATATCAAGCATCCTGATATGTCAGATTTTATTACAGGAATAATAGCGATAGAATCTGGTAAAGCAGCAATAAATGAAAAAGATGTTTTGTTTGTTTTTAGTTGCGTAGCGTTTCAGCAGCTGTCAGCATCAGAACCTTCTGTGGGAGTGACCTGATATAACCCGCGGCCTCTTTTTCACACAGACAGAAAGAAAAAAACATTTTGATAATCGATTTACCGTGTTGTACACTTGTACTCAAATCAAATGTTTTTGTTTTTTAATGCTTAAATTGTTTGAGTAAGTCGATTTTATTTTTCATTTAATTTTAATGTATGTTTAGTGTATGTGATCTATGTTTTCTATGCTACTAATTTCCCTCGGGATAAACTATCTATCTATCTATCTATTCCTATCTTTATGAAACTTTTGTTAATATTGTGATTTAATAACAATTAATTCATATTTAAGATCATTGTGCCCAAAAGTGAATTTATTTTTCATAATTTCTTGATGGACTTGTTACTATATACATAATTAGGTTATGTTTATCTCTGGACTGTGTATATAATAATTTGTGTATTTTAGCGAGGTGTGTGTCGCACCGGTTCATTGGTGTGGTTACCTCTCTCCTCACTTCAACACGCTTCAACGCTGACCCCTCGCACATGCATCACTGACCGTGTGGAAAATTGGGGGGGGGGCCCTGCCTCAAGATGTCTTTAATTACGTTCTCGATAACATGCACGAGCTAACAAATATTATGTCGACTGCGTGTTTATAAATGTTAAATGCAATAATTTTTGATTGTGTACAGTTATTTTAATTAACATTTCATTTCCCCCTCCCCATTTTTCATTCATTATATACCACTACACGTTTTCCACGTGGGTGACTCGCATGTACACGCGGGCGCGCACGCCTGCGAAGTTTGGGATCGTTGCACTGGTGTACATTTTGTGCACTCATTTTGATGGTTAAATGCTAATTTGATGCTGCGTACAATAATAAACAAGTGACAAGACAATGCGGCGCCGCACGTTATCACCGACGTGCGCGCGCAAGTGTCGCGCCTCAAGCGGTAGAAACGTGATGTGCTATTGTCTACTTTAATTTTTAATGTTAAATGCTGATTCAGTGAAAAATAAATTAAATTCATGTGTGAGATCAGTTAATTTAAATACTAAGATTCATACTGTAAGATAGTGATGTGTGGCTAAACATAGATCAATATACTGTATACATATATATATATATTATATGTATAATATATGTATAAATATATAAAATAAATAAATATAATAGTATATATGAATGAAATAAATATACATACACAATGCTTGTTTTTATGACATGTTTTACTCAGGTGTCAGCATGTGACAGGTAACTTTTTGTGATTATATTTTTTTATATTTTTGCAGCTTGAAGAAGCTCAACTACCACTCTGGATGCAGTGAGCCATAAGTTTTTGCAACTTTGCATGTGAAAGAGACCAGACAGAGTGGGGTGTGTGAAGACATGGTGTTACACAAAAGAGCCGATCTCCATAGTAGTTTCATTAAAGTGAGAGTCGGCACATCATGATCATTCTCTAAAGTCACTCATTTTTCTCAAATGCACTTAACAGTAAATCATATCGACGAGTGACCAGAGGGGAAATATTCATTTACCCTGACAAGCAGCATCTAGCGCGTTGGCGAAGATTTAATCACATCGGCAGACCTCTTATGTAGTGCTCTCATACCCTCAGGTTTGCCCAAATTTATTGAATATCTCACAATTCTGTAATACATATACAATTATTAAAGTGGCCCACAAAAGCCAAGGGAACCACGAGGCAATTCAGACGCAATCAAATCAGTTGCAGTATTCAAAGCCAGGAATTTTAACCAGTGCATTGTCAATATAACAACGGTGAACTGTGTACAGGCTTAGTTCCACCTGACAACTGAATAATACTGATAGACCTCCACGCTGACCTCACAAGTACCCACTTCTTGGTCATTCTTATCTCACTCATTGATTGGAATGATGCCAAATATTTCCTCTTGAGATACTGAATATTAGGTGAAGACCCAGGGGAACCCTCAATTTATATGAGGAGAATGGCAACACGGAAGACCATGAAGCCCCTGAACCTTCGTCGACAGATAAAGCTCACCTTGAAAGGAGTTGATAATGTAAAGTCTGGTTGGCTCCGAGACTAACAACCACCGGGAAAGATGAGCGTCAACCTATTTGCCATAGCCTGACGAAGTAGCCACTGGAATGGTATGTCAGAAGAGACCCCGCTGCACTCTGTGAACCAGCTCATCCACAGGTTGCCCTGACCCAGACCTGTGCCTCAGTCCGAGCCCCCAGTCAACCACAACCCGTTGAGGGACCACTCCGTAATGACCAAAGTGTTGATCCACACACTTTACCCTACACCTCAACTGCAAATATCGAGTAGATAGAGATCGAAAACGAA
>NW_023339984.1:17662429-17665637 GCF_004916995.1 Morone saxatilis | reverse complement strand
TTGACAGTGGAGAATACTGGTGTGAACTGGGAGGAGGAAAGAAAACCAACACTGTCAACATCACTGTCACTGGTATGTACATAGTGAAATGCCTATTTGAAAAAAAACACTGTGAGACGAGCCTCTTCGGAGAGTTGCAGGAGGGTTTCAGAGAATATTAATATTACCATTGTCCATTGCACATTTATAGATCTGCTCAGAAATCATGTCAAACTCACCTCAGGTATCATCAGGTTTTTTTGATTTATAAAACACATGTTCTTCAGCTGGTTCTGTGATCCTGGAGAGTCCTGTCCTTCCTGTGATGGAGGGAAAAGCTGTGACTCTGAGCTGCAGAAACAAGACGACTTCCTCCAACCTCACAGCTGATTTCTATAAAGATGGCCACTTCATGGAGAGCAGCTCTACAGGAGACGTTACCATCCCCAGTGTTTCAAAGTCTGATGAAGGACTCTACAAGTGCAGAATCTCTGATGTTGGAGAATCACCAGAGAGCTGGTTGGCTGTCAGAGGTGAAACATACCCATGTTATCAAAGATTAATTGTTTCTTGCTCAAATTCACAATTCTTTCCCACAACGGTTTGCATCATACTAATGTGAAGGTCCATATGTTAAAGCCTGATAGAAGTATTACAAATTATGCTTTTTAAAACCTGACAACTGTGACCTGAGTCTCTGATGTGGTTTTCGGGTTAAGGCTGATAAATTAGAGGTGATGCTGAGGTCTGAGGACCTCTGTTTACATTTTCAGAGAAATGTTGAATGCCAATTCCAAGTGCATATATTTTGCAGTATTATGATCATGTCTCATACACAGCACAAAATTATCTCTCCAGAAGCTCATGAGGAGCCTATCTCTTCTCCTGCCCCTGACCCTTACCCTCATCTTCATCATGGCCCTCAGCTCTACCTGCTGCTCTGCACTGACCTCGCTGTTAAAGTATTTTTGATTCTGATTCTGATTTCTTGGTGGCTCTACTGGCGTTGGTCGGACTAGTGTGAGTGGGAAACATCCAACAACCATCACAGGTACAGAGAATACAGATGCAGGGAATGTCAGATGGAGTCATGAATGCCTTGTGAATCGTAGCACTGAGATGAAAACAGTGAAAACTAATGACAGAATGTCATATGTGTGTGTTCCATGGACACACATTTATCTATGCACATGTGTCAAACAGTTTGCATGAAATTATAAAAAGTCATGGCTTTCAAGCTGTTGAACCTATGTCAAGTGTGTTAAAGAGAATCCAAGTTTTAAGATCCACAAACACAACAAGGAGGTGGAAATAAACAAATTACATTAAGATAATGCACATCTATTCACTGATATAATATTTGTAGGAATAGATTTTTAGAATTTCTTTGAATTAGTTACATTTCTCTGGAAACAAATGAATCTTTTTCCAGTTTTTATTTTTTGTAAATTAATGTCTGCCTACATACCTGCTGTATTCTTCTCATGTTTCAGTGGCAATATATGCTGTTGTTACAAAACCCAGGATGGAGAAAGGTAATTAACTTAACACTGAGAAACACAGACTGCATGTCACATGTTTAATCAAAAGAGTTAGTAAATGGGAAATATATTAGTCAGTATTAAAGTCTCCTGTCTGTAAGGATACAGTTTAGAGCATTGCTTGTGTACAGACATTGCTTTGGTCTCTCAACCAGAAAATGGCGATGAGCACTGAATTGCTAATCAGACGTGTACAATATTTTTAAACATTCATTATTTTTTTTAATTGCAATAGTCTGTGCTCGTTATGTAGGAGTTATATGTCCCCTGTAACAGTTAAAGCAGCTCAGACAAAAACCACCCGAGGAACCCACAGTCAGAAAAAGGCAGATGGGCCCCTCAGTTCACTGAGCAGCAGCTCTTGTGGTGGCTGCTGTTCCAGTCATGTGGGACGCTGTTTGTAAGTCTAGTAGCCACCATGAAACTACCACACCACAATACAGTTAGATTCATTTTTCTCACGGCACCAAGTGAGTGCATGCTCTGTATTTTATAAATGAACAATGAGATCAGATTAGGAATCAGAAAACTCACATATTATAGAAAAGTTGGACCCTTATTATTTCTTTTCTAACAGATACATGGTATGTCGGTTCTTGTGTGTTTTGCAGGTTGCTGAGAGAAAAGACACCTGACCGAAAAAGGGAGAACGCATACTTTTTCTCTAAACCCAACTGCCTGCATGTATATGAATGCAGTTAGGGAGTTATATTCATGACAAAAGACAATGACTTCTCTGTTCATAAGAAAGATATTGAGCAACAGTTTATGCTCATTTGTAAAGATAGTAAATGTGTTGATTACTATTTAATTAAATGTATGACTTGTATGAAGTGGAAATGACCTAAACAGACATGATCATCATCATCCTTATTATCATCTGAGAGTGACAGCTTCAGCTAGTTCACAGCATCATTATCGACGCTGTGAATAACCAAGCTACTGCTGCCTTTAAATACACTCGCTGTGGTCTCTGTGGTCACACACTGTGACAAATGCTGATGTAATACTGACCTGGAAGTTGTTTTAAACAGTAATGTTATAAACCATCAACATCAGGTCAATAAAGACAATCCCACAAATATATAGTGTTTAGCAGCTGATGAGGTTAAGCGAAGTAAGAGGGATCAAATGCAGTTGCAGGATATTGTGTAGAGTGTATAAATAATACAAGCTGACAATAAACTTTTAATAAAACTGTTTTAATAAACTTTCTGTTACTACAATAAGACACTGGAGTTCTTGTTGTAAAGTAACTGTTGAAATAACTGAAAAACATAAATACATATCATCTAAGTAATACACAACTCAAGCCTCAATACTAATTATCATCACAATACAGCAAAAAAAGTACTTCCTTAATATACTGATATATAATATACTTACCATACACACACACACACACACACATATATATAGTGCAGCTTATAAAGCATTTCACAAATCAAAGAAACATTACAGGGTGAAAGAAGTAGCCTTTCCTTGATGCTATCAGTGTTTCCTTCAGCCAGAATTACCAGTAATAGCATTATGTTTGCTGATCTCAATGGTTAAAAGCCTTTTCTCTTATAACATTTATGAAAACTGTTTAACAATGTGAGTGTACAGGTTAAGCAGCCAAACAGGTTCACGTTCGAACACCCTGATCTGTTTAAACGTTAAACGTTATTGCTCGAACAGGACCTTCT
>NW_023339984.1:17654455-17662329 GCF_004916995.1 Morone saxatilis | reverse complement strand
AGCAGCAGAGCCACCATCACAATGGTGAACACAGTCCTTAAGAGGAGGAGAATAAGAACAAAGTGGTCTGAGCAGAAGGAAGTCTCTTTGTGAAGTGCTGCAAAGACAACAGAAAGTTGCAAATGAATTTAACTGTTAGTCATTCAGCTATTCTCACTGTATTTGGAGCTACAACTGAATTACAGTTAGCTTAAAATGACTTCTTATTTAAAACAGGGATGCACAATATATAATGTTTTACAAGCTTTATGTTCCATGAAAGCATGTTTGTGAAGTTGTTGTACTTTACAAGAAAATGACCATTTGAAGATGGTTTTGTTGTATTAATAATGGTGATATCAATTAGATTTGGGTAGGCCGAGCTATGGAATATTAAATCATCCATATTTGCTCACTACATCTTAGTCTTGTCCTCAGGTGAGGACAAACTCGAGGTTATGAACTTCTTTTTAAAATACAAAAATCTGAAATAATCTTTTCATTATTGTTCATGAGAGACACAGTAATGATCAGTTATTGTATTGAAATATTCCGTTATGATAAGTATCAAACACTGGGCTTTTATTTTGAAACACATTTGTGTCTCACCTCTGACAGCCAGCCAGCTTCCTTTTGACTGTCCAACTCCCGAGACGTTACACATGTAGAGTCCCTCATGAGACTGGTAGACGTAATGGATGGTCATGTTGCCTGTAGAGCTGCTCCCAATGAAGAGGCCATCTTTATAGAACACTGCCGGGAGGCTGGCGGATGACGTGTTGTTTCTGCAGCTCAGAACCACAGCATCTCCCTCCATTACAGGACGGATGGGACTCTCCAAGATCACAGAATCTGCACAACATGAATTTCATGATTTATGTCATGTAAAGGTTTGACAGTTTTGATGAAGAAGATGTTACTTTGGTGTTTGGATGATCTTGATAGAAAGCGCTGTGTAAACCATTTCTCCAAAATCTGATAAGAAATGGCCGTTCTGAGTATTTATACTTTTATAAGCCACAGACAGTGGTTGGACATTAATTTGCTAATTGTATTATGCCTGTTTGAATTCATTATGTTCCTTTACTTAACTAGTCACATTTTTATTTTACTTAAATATGTCACCATTTCATACAAAGGAAGACAATTCAACTTTGGCTTCTCTAAAAGGAAAGGGAAGAAAAAGTAGTTTCAACAAAATAGGAGCAGCAACACATTATTTTGCATATGATGTGATATTAAAGCTATATTATTATTATTTTTTTAATTGTAAAGTTTGAGGTCATAACTCACAATACAAGGTATTTTGGTCCCAAAAGTTTAGTTAAAGTCAAACAATCAAATGGTTTCAATATCATCATTTGTGCATCTGTGACAGTAATTTGCAGTAGAATTGATAAATATATCCTGTGATATCACACCTTTAAATCATTTCCAATTAGTCCTCTATTGCAGACCTCAAATATCTAAGCATATAGGGCAGCTATATGCTTAGATATGATCCAAATATAAAATCAAAATACCATCTTCCTTTTGTATGGTGAAACTGTTGTTCATCACAGTCAGCCGGATCACTGGCGATTCTCCAGCTCCAGAGATGTTGCACTTGTAGAGTCCTTCATCCGACTTGGACACATTGTGGATGACAATCTTCCCAGAGTAGCCAGTCCTAAATTGGAGTCCATCTTTATAGAAATCAGCTGTGTGGTTTAATGTCACCTTCCTTCTACAGCACAGAGTCACATTGTCTCCCTCTATTGCAGGGAGGACGGGACTCTCCAGGATCACAGAACCCACTGAAACATATTTTTTTACAATTGCTGTAAGTATAGTGTATCACTAGCTTCAATATGCTTCTGGGCCCAACAAAAACATTACATTTTAACACACCACTGACAGATAATTGACCTGAGTAACTTCATGAGACACAAACCGTGGATTGAGTTGACATATACATATGGAATTTGTTATGTACAGTAAATCTACCGGTGACAATGATGTTGACAGTGTTGCTTCGCTCTCCTCCTCCAGCTTCACACCAGTACTCTCCACTGTCTGTTTCAAAGGCATTGTAAAGAGTGCAGGTCACCGTCGAAGTCGCTGTGCCATTGGAACAAGTTGGGATGAATCCTTCCGCATTCCTCACCCCTCTCCATTTAGCTGAGCCATCATCGAACCCCTCGCAGGTAAAAGCAATGGACTCATATTCAAAGAACTGCAGTCTGTTTGGGTCGACACGAAGAAAATCTGCATCTAGACAGACAGAAAAAAATATCTGATAAACTATGACCTCTTAAATTTTCACAATTAAAGAGCGGTCAGAGGTCTGGTCAAGTCAAGAAATTGGGATGACACTTTATCATATTGGTACACATTTGCCAACAACTGTCTGAAAGTTTCCTGGAAATTAACTAATGGTAGTAATTCCGTTAGCTCAATTTAAACCAAGGTAAATATTAATAATTATTAAGTCATTACTGGATTATGCTGACAAAATAAATAGTCTAAATAATAGTCTTGAACACTGTCACAACACATATTCACATAGTAATTATGGGGAAATTATTTGAAAAAATACTGTAGTGTTACCAAGAACTTTATTCTCATTGTCTTTCTCAGAAAATAGGTAACAAAGAATTGTGTTGTCAAACGAATCTTAGTTAAAATTTTCTAATTAAGTATTAAGTTTGCTTTCTCTTCACTAAACCAAAACATATGATTCACACATGAGCAAAATAGATGTTGTTCGATGGGCATGTGCACAACAGTTATTTAGGTTTTTAGCATTCATTATTTGGGATAGAGATGGTGTAGGTAAACCTGACTTTAAATTTGGAACGTCTAAGTAATCCATTATGCAAAAACATTTAACCAAATGCCAATATCTTATGTTTTTTGTCTATAGGTAAATCAATAAGTATTTGCCACTTACCAGCTTTCTGAGCACAACTGTGGCAACAATGTTCAGCTAGCAGCAACAACACATTCAACACTGTAGGGACAGAGAGAAAGATAATACATTCATATAATAACCAATACAAGGCGAAGAAGGAATGCTTTTGGATGTTAATAGATATTCTTAAATGGCTTCACTTCTGCAGAAGCCAAAAACTTTTATATAATTTGCATCAATTTAATATATTGACCAGAGAAAAACATCTTAATTTACTTAATCTGATGTGAATCCAGGCACTAAAATGAAATACTTTACTGTGTACTTACTGCTTCCAAGTGTTGTTTCAAGTATTTTTTCAGTTATAATATTGATTTCACCTTCCATCTAATATATATGAACAAAACGTTGTCAGAAAAGCTACTTACACAGTCTGTTGCTGAGAGCTGTGACCTCCATGATGTCTTGCTGCTGACTGTCTTGAGCCTCACAGAACTACAGACAGATGATATGTGGGTCACAACCTCTTCCTGTGCCATTTATTTTGGTGTTGATGTATGCAGTTCCTCCCAAGAAGAACGACAGCATCAGTCGTTTCAGCAAGTGCCCCATAGCAAGAGCTTTACATTCAACTGACAAAGCCCTCTAGTGGCCGGCATTGATGAATGGGTCAATAAAAGATTGGACGTTGGAGATTCTTTTTGGGGTTTTCTTAAGAGTATTTCGTGAATGGAAAGTAGGATGAGAGAGAGGGGTGACCTGAGCAAAGGGATGTGGGTTGGAATCAAACCCAAGACAGACTAAGCAAAGACCTTTGTGCACATGGGGTGTGCGCTCCACCAGGAGAGCTCCCGGGGCTCACTTATAAGTAATTGTTACCACAGTTGTGTTTTGATGTGTTAATGTGTCAGGTGTGAGCATGTGTATGCAAGCCTGCTGGGATGAGGAGGTTATTGTTGCACTAACTAATGACCCTGTGGATGACATCGTACTAAGGAGCCAAGATGGCGGTGGTGCTGCATCTGTCATTTAGTTTCTTTGTTTTTATTAGGTTATGTTTGTTATATATTCCTAGTTTGTTAGTTAGTTCCAATTGTCAGCTCCAGCTATGGTAAAGCACATCGGGAATTAACTTGAATTTCAGCAATCTGTCTTTGTGGCTGCTTGGGATTTAGAGAGAATTATAGAGATTATAGAGGTTGAGTAATTTAAAAAAATAATAATAATTCTATTCTTGTCTACTAAATATGCAGACTCTTTCTTGTATGTACTCTCCAGCACCTCTCCAGCTGGTGGCGCCCAAGGCAATGAAAGCAGCCCTGCTTTCTGCTCAGGGGTTAACTGTTGATTACACCCTCCTTGTTTAAGAATATATGCATGTGTTTTTGAGGTTTTTACCAAAAGTCAGAAGCAATTTTGTGGTAATATGATGTGATTAGACTATCAAGATTTGAATATTATCTTAGACAAGCATGTACAGAGGGGTGTGTGTCAATGTAGTCCTGGCATATTGTGAAGAAAAAAGTATGAGGTAGATGATGCTAAGTTATGCAGGGGACAGTTTTTGTCACTAAGAAGTTAGTGTGTTCAAAAAGGAGAATCTGGGAACATTCAAACAATATCTCAGTGCTGCCCCCTAAGGCCTCACAGGGTAGACATGGGACAACGTAAATGGCAAGTTATGCAAATGTTACCAAATATCTATCCAATAATGTAATAAGACTGTATTTATTCCTTCTCTACCTCTCCGTTTGTGAGATCATATTGGGGGGACTGTGTTTTCTACATGAACAGTTTTAGGTTTGTATTGTCAGTGAAAACTATGGCTGTAAACTCAGGTCAAACTGATGATAAGTCATTACCACAATTACTCTATTTAGAATTAGCTGCTGCAGCTTTACCAAAGCAAGGTGGTTTAACGGTTTGACCTTGATAAACTGACACCTTTTATTAATAGACACTGATGCATGTTGGCTGAAACTCTCAGATGAAGACTTGTGGTGATGATAACACCCTCAGTCTATTTTGAAATGCTTTGAATAGCCATTTATTGTTGATACTTGTTTCACATTCTGCTATCAACCTACTCACCAAAGGCCAGATTAGACATGTTGTAATGAAGAGCAACAATATATTGTCACACAGCTGAGCAAATACTTTATTTATTCATTTGATTTATTGCTAAAACAACAATGTCACTACATTTCTGTTTTACAAATAATGACTGAGACAACAAGACGGATACAAATAAGGTGATGTTAAGTGATTTCAAAAGTTATTTCAAGCACAGTTTAATGACTTTATTAAGTCTGTCAATTACTGCAACAACAGCATCTCCCTCAGTAAGGCGTTTCCTCCTCTCTGATCTGTAAGACAGAAATAAATAAATAGATGGAATATGTTCATAAAATGCAAGAGACAATATTTTAAAGAGTAGCTATACCCAGACTACTACACTGCAGTTGCTGCTAACTTGCCTTGACAATGCAGCATTGTACAACAGTTTTGAGTGATTTTTTAATCTTCCACTAAGTTTTCTAAGGATCTCATGAAAATATTATGTCACATTTTGGAAAATAAAAATACGGCCATATAAGCCAAAATAAGGCCAGTATTATTCTCAGAACTACCTCAGGGATGGAAGCATACTGGGGATCTGGATCTGTGAAAGGTGGGTCTGTAGCCTCTGAGGGAGCTGCTGACGCTGTGAAGCTAGATACTGCGGATTCTGGAAATATGGAAACAAATGGATGTAATTCAAGTTTAAAAATAACTGAAAAGAAAAGAAACGTTGGTAATGCCTAATTTAGAAATGAATCAAATCTACTAAATAATTTGAAATCATTCAAACAAGATAGTAACCTTCTTGTGGAGCTTCTGAAGTGTCATAGGTGGTAAAGGAGGAGTGAAAAGATTGAGGTGGTTCATCCTGATCTGAAAAAGACACAGTCAATAAGACAACATCCACAGCATACCATTATACTGCAGCATGTTAAACCTAGATATAAACGCAGGTTGGGTTTGATCTCATTTCAGAATGCTTCTTTGGCCCTGTGGTTTGCAGACTGAAGGCGTTGAGGGGGCCATCTTACCTTTTTCTGTCTGTGGTTTTGTGCTGCGGTTTGTGTCAAGACAGAGGCTCAAATTATCAGCGTCTGCAGCGTCTAAAACGAAACACCGTGTATGACATACTTAGACGATGTGAATTTGTGTACAAGGGGTTCTCAAACATTTCTGGTTAGAGCCAGTTAAGCCGTTAAAGTGACTTCTATATGGCTGCAATTGCTGTTACTGGTTTGAATGCAGACAAACTAGTATTTTAGCAAGTGCATTGAATTACCTTTCTTTTTCTTGTGTTTTTTGACGACAGCATACATGTCCTCATTTGGATTGTTCATCTTTGCCTCTAGTAAGACTGAAACACAAAGAAACATTTTTATCATCATATGTATCATCTTGCAGGCTATGCATTAGTGCAGAATACTATTGTAGAATAATTTAAACTTAATTTTTAAGAGAGCTAAGTAGGCAAACAGATGAACACAGGTACACCGATCAGCAATAACATTCTGACCACCTGGGCACCCTGGTGGTCAGAATGTTATGCAGTCCCATCAACTTTTAGGACAATATGTTCACTTGCTGCCTGATATATCCCACCCACTGACTGCCTGCAACATCATCACTTACTTTAAGGGATAACTTTGTTTTGTTTGTATCATGTTTAATTTCAGTACCTAGCTGTTTCTTCCAGTAAAGTAATCCGATCACCAGCAGCTGCAGAACCAATACGACAGCGATGACGACCCACAGCATTAAGTAGTAAAGGTGGGAAAGATTTATCCCTTTGTCGGATGCTGGAAAGATGAAATATTTAATAAAAGGCAGACATTTAGACAGGGTACAACAAAACATTTGAATTTTGAAAGAAATCTGCAGATGAATAAATAATAAATTGTTAGCTTAAGCCCGAGTTTGTGCAACATGTTGTTCAACCACAACTAAAGACAAAAATACTTTTTGGTTTAGGCTCCGTGCTCTGACTGCTTGTCTTGTGCTGAACAATATCATAATCAATGGCCTCATAATGTTTACTTTTTACCTTACCTGTTCTGTCTGCAGGTTCTGCATTTGGGTCCCCATTTTCATTCACTGAGCCATTATACTCTGGGATCTTCACTAGGATTTAAAATGAAAGTCTGTGAGTTCAGTGTTTTGCTGGATTACAGTTTTTACTGACTCATCTGCTTTCCTAGAGAGATTATTAACACAATCTGCACCATCTGGGTGTGTAGCTGCACAAAGCCACTGTGGCTGAACAACAGCACAGCCATTTTGACAGGAAATAGATGTTACTAATGATACAAATTAAGGTTCTGTTCCATGGAGTTTTAGAAAAGCTTTCAGTGTGCTAACATACACACTAGCAGCATCTTTCTTTACCCTACTATTGCATGTCAAAATGGCTGCTGTGAAAAAGGTTTAACAAAAACCCTTACATTATAGTTTTACATGGGATTTGTTGCAAACATGCAAACAGTAAAATATTGTTTTTAGATTCAGTGAGGATATGTCTCACCTTTGATGGACAGCCGGCTTGCTGGTGATTGCCCAGCTCCAGAGATGATGCACATATAGAGTCCTTCATCAGACTTGGAGACGCTGTAGAGGGTCATCTCTCCCTGGGAGCTGTTCCCCATAAAGCTGCCATCTTTATAGAAGTCAGCTTTGAGGTGAGAGGAAGTTCCCTGCTTTCTGCAGCGAAGAGTCACAGCATGTCCCTCCATCACAGGAAGAGCTGGAACCTCAATGATCACATCACAACCTGAACATAAAACTATTATTATTCCATTCCATTGTTCCATTTTGTATATATGTGTTTATCTCCAGCATGCACTAAATGCTAAAAACAATTAAAAAAAAGGTTAAGATGTATTCTCTATTACATTTGCCTCTGACAGTCAGCTGGCTCTCTGGCGATTCTCCAAATCCAGACATGCTA
>NW_023339984.1:17645012-17654383 GCF_004916995.1 Morone saxatilis | reverse complement strand
GGAGGAAGTCTTCACTCTACAGCTCAGAGTGACAGCATCCCCCTCCATCACTGGAAGGACAGGACTCTCCAGGATCACAGAACCAGCTGAACAACATTACAAAATGTTCAGAAGCAGAAATGCATTGAACAGTATACTTTAGGAGTGCAGAATGAGGGACTTTAACATTTCTGTCATTGACATATTGTGGTCTTAAAGTCGAAATACAATCTACTTACCAGTGACAGTGATGTTGACAGTGTTGCTCCTCTCTCCTCCTCCGCCTTCACACCAGTATTCTCCACTGTCTGATTTAAAGGCATAGTCAATGGTGCAGTTCACTGTTGACGTCAGTGTACCTTTTGAACATTTTGGAACAAAGTCCTTGATGTTCCTCACTTTCCATCCAGCTGGGACATTAAACCCCTCACAGGTAAACTGGACGGACTCGTATTCAAAGAGCTGCAGTCTGGTTGGAACAATACGGAAATCTCCATCTGACACGGAGAGACAGAACAAGAGTTGCAAAACGACTGAGCTTAGATAACAAAATATATGGACATAGGAACGGTGAGTTAACTGGTGCTCTAAATAATTGAAAATAATTTAGATCGATTTCAATGGTATCGCTGTGTTAGGGTTTGATAAAACTGGCTTGAGCATTAGCGTTAAGGTTTAAGTGACACTTGATTAACTAAGTGCTACTTACCAAATGTCTGAGGATAACTTTTCAGAACATGTGCAACCAGCAACATCAAAATGTTCATCACTGGAGAGACAAAAAACAAATTTGTATGGTCATATCTTGCACAGAGTCATGATAAACACATCTTTTCATCTTTAAATCCCTTATTGGACTTTCACAATATATATTGTATATGCTTCACCTAACCACGGGACCACATAAAACTCACTGATAGCACTGTGTTATGCTTCAAGTCTTCCATCAGAGTTTGTGCACCAAAAACATGGAATTATCAAAACATATTCTCAAGATCAACACTCTCACTACCCTTCTCTACCCCATTAATGCTGTCATCATTTGTATTTTTATTTTGTTTACTGTATTCATATAGAGTAATAAGACATGGGTGAAAAAGACAAAATTAGTACTCACACAGTCTGATGCAGAGAGCTGTAACCTCCATCGTGTCTCGCTGCTGACTGAGCGTCAGACTGAATCAAAGCTAAAAACAGTACAGTGTAGCCGAGAACTTCCTCTTCCTGTGTAGTTCATTGCAGGTGTTAGCTGCAGTGTTACAAACACTTCTGTTAGATAGATGCACTCTAGAACAATAATCGAATCGTTGATTTGGGCACAAAACAGTAGCACTTAGAAACAAAAACTGCATCAGCAACATGGCACAGGAAGCAAGATGCAGGAAATCTGGGTTGTCTATAGCCCTGCTACCGCCATGCTGGTCCTTTTAGGTTGGTTGGGCCCAGCTGTCTTTTGAGCTAAATGCTAACTTCAATATGCTAACATATTCACAGTGACAATGGTAACATGCTGAAGTTCAGCAGGCATAATATTTATATGATGTTTGATGGGGATGACGGATAATTGTGCAGGCATCTGGGTGTGAAATATTGGAGAAACCAAAACAAACCAAATATTCACTCATCAGATCGTCGATGAGGAAAGAGAAAAGAGCCAGTCTAATTTGAATAGGTCAAGAAGAGTCAAGTATCTTCCTATTGGAACTCTATTTGTCTGACGTTGATGGTGTGAACATGAATAAGGTCTATTCTGCCCCCTGCAGTCCTGTCCTCTACAGTACAGGACCTTATGTCCTGTACTGTAGAGTCATGGCTGCTGTTTAATTGGCTACAGGTCTTATTATGTGTAGTGTCTTATAATGGTGGTTATCAGTTACCTGGCAACAGGATCAAAGGTCAGACTCTTTTTATACATTTTATATGTAACACATTAACAAAGACACTGACAGCAAATTTCAGGGGAACTAAAGTCTACAGCACATACATTCACACATGTATTATAGTAAATCAATGCTCACTTCATTTAGCAGCTTGAAAAGTTTTTTTTAAAACTGTGGAGCAATAAGTTATTCTTTGTTAACCACAAAATATATATATATATATTCAAAAAATAAAAAAGTATAAATTAAGGGGTTCCCTAAATAGTTGTAAGTCTGGGTATAAGGACAACAAAAAACACAAAACTATTAATACTGACGTGCCTCAACCTTTTTTACAGCAGCTCTTAATGACGTGAATCTAATAGGCTAAACATAGACTGCAGATAAGACAGACCAGGCACAGTGCGCTTGATTCATGGACTTTGACCGCCTGCAGCTCACTAGCTGAGAAAGCATTCAAAAGGTAAGAATCGCTTCCAAACTTTCACATTTTTAAACTTTTCCTGCTGTGATTTGACTTTTGATTTAGTAATGATTTTTTATTTTATATATTTTATATTTATAAATGTTACTTTTTGGAATGAAAACATGTTTGCCGCCACTTATGGTCCTCTATTGAACATGACTCATATTTCACCCCTGCCTGAGCAGGCTGACTTGCAAAAATTATTTTAAGTTTTTTAAGGCAATGTGGGAAGGACCAGAATCTCTGTTGTTTTAAGAGACCAATATGTTGGAGAATGTTTAAAAAAATGCACACAAGATCCATTATAGGGATTTATTCTGTGGTTTATTTTGATTTTCAGCCCTTCATGATGTCTTGCCAGGGAGCCAGACTAACGTGCAAATCTGCACTCAGTGTTTTCAGCATTTTGATTTTCCATCAAGCTGTTGCCTTCCTTCTCCTAGCACACTCTCATGGAGGTAATGTATACATAAATATGATGATAAAAGATCATTACTGTATAATGTACTGTGTTATAAAACCTTACAAATACTAGGGTGAACAAAACAAACGCCTCCTATTACCCCAGTACGTTTTAATGAACACCTCCCTGAAAGTGACCATTGTATGCGATTGCATTAGATACAGGTATGCCAATTGAAGTGGTCAGAGTGTATGTAAAAATGATCACTATAAATGTTATTAAATAGACTATCACAATTGCTCAGTCAGAGCAGATGATAATATCTGAGGTCATTTGGATTTTAATGGATACTAACACTGCCTTTTGAATTTAAATGGCATATGGCCAATTTGCAATCTATACAGAAAACCAGATTCTGTTTCTGACAAATACTAAATGTTTGCGGCTATTTCATACCAACCACATAGCTGTCTGTTGTATATCATTGTTTAGTTAACACTATGGAATCTCCCCTAAATAACTTGTGTTGGCAATGATATTTCTTATCAGGGGTTTTCCTGTACTTTTACAAACTTACTCTTGTTTTCAATTTTACATTAGGGTTTTTACGGATACTAACATTGCCTTTAGACTTTGTAGGGTCAGTGCCCACCAGATCACATACCGCTTCCTACTACATTAAAGATTTGCTGAGCAGTGTCCCATTATATGTCCCACAATATTTCTGTGTCACAGACATTTCCCAAAGGCAGAGCGGCCTTGAAAGCAAAAATACTCTCACCTGTGGCAGTGGGGGTGCCACGCTCTCACTGTGCAGATAAGCGCAGTTGTCAAACTGAAAGTGAAAATGTCTCTTTTGTTTATGACTGATAGCGTTGGTTTGACTTTGGTGAGGTAGATAACTTATTGACCTAGATAACGTCTGGGTTGTATTTTTGTGTTGAGGGCAGTACAGACCCAAGTTTATCATTAACTTGCTCCTGTGTGTTGCTTTGCAGAATTTATTGAAATGATTACGTGTTGCTGGTATACTTTTTAAATATGGTGTTAGTCCAGTGTTAAGTGCATGCATTTATTATTGGTTGGATTGGATTGAGATGTATTTTTAGCCATGCTACCAGCATACCTCAAGGGATGCAATGTCAGACAGCAATCCAAACTGAAATATCTAAAAACAGCTATGGGATTGATTACATTCGGTACAGATACTCACAATGTCCAAAGGATGAATCCTGTTGATTTTGGTGATCCTCTGACCTTTCTTGTAGTGCCGCCTAGTTGGTCCGAGTTTTCACTTATATTTTAATGATTTTGGTATTCCCCTGACTTTAGCACCACCATCAGGTCAAAATATTAATTATTCCCAAACAAAACTAATGAGATTCCCATCTGAGGCTGTTCGCATTTAGCCCAAGGCGCATGGTAAACAGTGTGTCTTCTTCTTTCTTCTATTCTTGTTCTGTCTTTCTTCACCCCAGAAAAATATCACGTTTTAAACAGATGCTTGGAAAAAGAAGCAGCTTTAACATGTGCTTCAAATTCCATTTCCAATCAAACTGTAGAAAAACAATGTGCTGCTCTCAGCAATCTTTGGCGGGCCTGTTGTTTTTGAGTGTAGTCAAGTTAGTCAAGTTTAGTCAAATCAAAACAGTTTTTCTTCCTCAGGTCAGTCTCAGGAGATTGGTCGACCTCAGCCAATAGTGGCAATGGTGGGGGATGACATCACTTTGCCATGCCATGTGAAACCTGACAGGGACACAGTTGACATGTTACTGGAGTGGTCGAGACCTGATATTAACCCCAGATTTGTCCATTTGAGGCGGTCTGGGAAAGACCATCTATTTGATCAAAATCCATCCTACAAGGGAAGAACATCAGTGTCCATCAACAGGCTGAAACTGGGAGACATTTCACTGAAACTGTCCAAAGTGAAACTCTCTGATGATGGAACATACAGATGCTACATGCCAGAATTAAATTTAGACTCTAATATTCAGCTTCTTGTTGGTAAGTGAACATTAAAGCATGTTTTTTAGAACATATGTTTTATATGTTTCATAATTTTTAGGAGATTAATTGTATAAAACACATTTGTTTGTTTGTCTTGTTTTGTGCATGGATAACTGTATAATAAACTTATGCTAATTATTGTATGGCTTTGCTCTTGCTTGTTATTAGGTGTTGAGATTGGCATAAACATTGTCAGCAGTGGAGTGCTAGAATGTAAGTCTAAAGGCTGGTATCTGGTAGAAGAGACACAGCAACAACTTCACCTGTAGAGTCCAACAGAAGGACATCAACCAGACCAGAGAGACACACATCTATGTTCCAGGTTGATACTTGATTTATGTATAATATGAAAACTCATTGCTCCAAAAAGCTGATACTCAGTTTAAATGTTTTCTTTGTTTTATCATTTCAGATGATTTTATGGACTCATCTAGTTCATCTGCTCATACCATCATTGGTTTGTTTGTTGGCATCATGTTCATTCTTGCAGTTGTCTTTGTTGTGTGGAAATGGAGACAAAACAAAATCAGTAAGTCAATATAAGTCTGCTATTATAATACTTACTTACACATATTTACAACACAACTATTGGTATTTTGGTTAAAAATTGATTTGAATTCTACATGTTGTACGATAAATATGCATAGCGATCACCCTCCACTGGTTAAGGCCAACCTATCGCATTAGAATTTTGCTATTAGCTGACGTGTGGTGGCAGCTTCCATCACCAACCCACCCCACCAACATATCAACTCTGCAGACTGTGGCCTGCTGCATAGCCATTGGCCTCTTGTGTCACACATGTGTGTACGAAGCTAGCAGAGTTTCTAAGTAGGGATGACCCAATCAAGTTATGTTTAGCTCATTAAAGTTACTAAAATAAATCCAATATACTTGACAATTTAATAAATCTTTTTTGCATCAAGAAGAAATGTATGCATTTAAGCTTATAATGCTTTGTGAGTAAAGACTGTTGATATAAAACAAAAGATCCGATACTGATCAGTTAAGAAATGCCCTGCTCCGCACCAATACCGATTGTTGAGATCGAAATGACATCCCTAGTCAGAATAAACACATGGAGTTCATTTTTTAAATATTTAAAATCCTGCGTTATTTACAATATGTTTACTAGCTTGCAGTCTTCCTCTCCCATGCCTTTACTGATGCTTTTCAGCATTACTTGGCATGTTACCGCCACCTGTTGATTGGTGGGATAGTGTGACACCACTGGCAGGTCCATGTATTGCGTCACCGTCATGTACATGTTCCTATTGCATGTAAACAAGATAAACTCAACAGGGACAATCTTATAGAAAAAACAGCTCAAGAGTGGCACACATTGTTTTTTATTTATTTTGTCAATCCAGTATCCATTAATTAATGTATTTATTAATATCAGGATATTTTTGCATCATAGATATTTTTGTGCTGGTATCAGTTTTAAATCATCATGGTAAAAATTAAATACTGTTTACTGTTTGTGCACACAGAGATTGTGGATGAAGAAACAGCAAGACAAAGAGTGATGAAGAGCAATGAGTCAGAACAGCATTGTTTGATGAAAGGAAAAACAGACAGAGAGAACGTGACAGCAGAAAGAGAAACAATGAAGAGTCAGAACAAGGCAGAAGGAGGAAATAAGACTTCCTTAGGTGTAGAAACAGCACTTCTATGTCCAAAAGAAGAGGAAACACAGCAAGAGAAGAACAATACAGAAAGCAAAATTAACAATATTATCACCCAAAGAAAGGGGAGCATGGAGAAACAATCAGATGCAGGGACAGGGACAGGGTCACTATTTGTAGGGGGCAGTGGAAAACAGCAACATGAGGTCCAGAAAGGTGAAGACACAATAAAGGATTTGGACAAGAGAGAGAAAGAGCCTAAATCGATGACAGAAGACATACAAAATCCAAATCCAGCAGAAAGACAAAGACACCAAGAGAAATCAGAGAATAATACAATAAATGGAGGAGAGGGAACAAAGTCTGTAAATTGTGAAACAGGTCCAGGTCAGATGGATGGAGAAGGACAACAACTGCAGACAGAAGGGGAAGCATCGACAGATCTTGGCAAGGAAGAGAAGCAGGAGGAGGCACAAGTAATTATTTGTACAACAAAGAGAAAGAGGCCAATTCAACGAGTGGAAAAACAGAAGATCCAGGAGTAAGAAACACACCAGAAAATACAGAAGACCAAACACCACCCACAAATAACGAGCCAGCAGCTCAGAGTCTAACTGAAGCAGAGACACAACGGAAAGATCCCACAGGAGGAGGGACAGAGAATAAATTCAACCAGTCAGAAGGACAGACAGAGAGGAGCCTGACAAATGGAGACACTCAATGTCCAGAGGGAGGAAGACACCTCCTGAAGAACAGTGACAGTGGAGATGGAGGGGTGGGCACAGTTCAGTTTCCGGTGGATGAATCAACAGATCAGTCCCCAGCTAGAACAGTACCGAGTGATTTTGAAAAGAAAGATAAAGGCAGCAAGCCAGCAGATCAGAGTCCAACTGAAGGAGAACGACAGCGAAATGAGATTCAGATGAAGAGCCAAAACAAAGCTGAGGATGAAGTCAGTATTGTGAGCAATGAAGCAGAACCTCCAGGTACAAAACACGTGGAGGAACACAAACAGCCACAGAAGAATGAGGACACGAGAAATGGAGAAGAAATATCAAATATTATAAACACTGAAACAGCAGCTCAGGGTCAGCAGACAGTCGGGGCTGTAGAAGAAGCAGAGGCTAAGCTTGATCAACTAAAACCTACAAATGATAAAGGAGAAGATCAGAGTAAAAACATTGAAAGTGAAGACACAGTGGACATCTGTACATAGCACGAAACAACAAGGAGAGAAAATCAAGAGCTTCAAGAACAGAAAAAAAACTTCACTTGAAAAAAGAAAGGACATAAATCGTGTAAAGATTATAACACTTAACATAAAAAACAGAAACCTACAAATAACAAAATAATATTTGTTTATTTGTCACAAATGTGTCCTGCTCTTTATTTAATTTCCACATCGGTTTTATATTTGCTGCGTATACTGTTTATAATTGTGAATGAATAGAATCTTATCTGGGACTTTTTTATAATCTGGGATTTGGTAATGTTTAGTTGTCTGAGTAGCATAGTGTAAGTAAAGATTTTTAGCTTTAGTTGGTTTTAGCTTTTCAGCATATTAGAATTTTTGTATTTGTAATTGTATTTTTATTATCTGTTTTTATATTCTGTATTAGTATTTTTTATATAAAGGTTTTTTTCCACCTCTTCTTTAAATAAATCCTCCTATATGGTATTCATGAAATAAACCCAGAGATCTCTGTCCGTCTAGCATTTTTTCCCTCCTTATTTTAAAACCAAAAGCAAATTATCTGCCATTTTAAAAATGTCCATACCAATGACTCCCATTAATATTTGAGGACTATATAGTAGATACTGATGGGTTACTTGTGAACAATCTTTAAGATATTGTTCTAATGAAGCTCTGTGAACCACTTTCTACTTAAATTGTTTCTGGTTAACTCTGAATTTGTTGCTTCAGCAAAAAAATACTTATGAATGACTAATTTAACTAACATTCGGTAATACATTATACTGAGAAGTTACAACATGGTCCCTCATTACTTCATGGTTATCTGACCTTCACTGACCTTTTCATTTGTATTATAGTTCATTAATAACAAACCAGAGACAACAGGATTAGATAAAAAAGTGTTTAATAATAATATTCAGACCACATGTCATATACATTCATATTGTGAACTCTACTACTACTCATGTCTTACTGTAATACACACATTTCCTATCTATGAACATTTAATTTATGAACAATCAAAAGTGACACAGTGATGCACTGTTCATGAACTGTAGAAACAGTTTGGAAGTATTCACACATGGAACTGGATCAGTTCTTGGCCCTGAGAAAGCATTTTTAAGCTGCCATATACAAACTGTATATTCTCTTCTGACATGCTGAATTTCAGTCTTTTCACTAGTCAGTGTTGTACATAAACTCTACTGATGGCAGCAAAAGCAGCTATGAGATCTTTAATAAATGTTAATGGAACCTATTGTCTAAAGAATTACCGCATGAAGTGTTTTTTTATTGGTGCAATTTAACATAGATAGTAGTATCTCTGATGTCCTGGATAGATGTCCATGAATAACTCATAACATATAATATATGCCGAAACAGTCTGTTGTATTATTCAGCATCTCTGTGTCTGTATTTACCTTTAGGTTGTAGCCTTGTCTGCGTTTCATATGTTATTCCTGATACAGTCACTCTCTGTTCAGTGCCTGTATGCTAATAAAAGCCTCCATGTGTAGGTTGCGACTGAGTGTAGAGGGTGTAATGTAACTGCAGTTCTAAATTCATTTACAGCGACGACAACACCACACACAAAACCACAAAAGATTAACTAAAAGGGAGATGGCCAAAGTAACAGCCAAACCAGTGACAGTAGCAGCACTGGAATCGAAAAATGTATCTGAAATGAAAAAGAAAAAAGATAAAATCTGACATGTTTACAACATTTAACCTCACTGGATTGAAAACTGTGAACAAACCTTACATTTATAACACGTTTACCTTGAACATAGATGTGTGTCTCTCTGGTCTG
>NW_023339984.1:17642923-17644865 GCF_004916995.1 Morone saxatilis | reverse complement strand
GATACCAGCCTTTAGACTCACACTGTAAAACTACTCTTCTACCAACTTTGTCAATACCCACTATGAAATGTGAGGACACCGCACCTGATGATGGGAATGAGAAGAAATCTTACTCTTTCAGTATCTGTAATTCTTCCACAATATTACATTTATTGGAAAATTAAGTGACATTTTGTGTGTAAATGTGTTTATTTAAATAAATGTAATTGTTACAATTTTTGTGACCAAGGAGAGATACATCTTCCTAAAAAAACATGAATGAAAGTAAAGAAGGTAGTATGGACAATTCAGATATCATCACTTACCAACAACAAGCTCAACAAAGGATTCTCTCTCCCATCCTGGAATGTAGCATCTATACTTTCCCTCATCAGAAGGTTTCACTTTAGAGAGGTTTAAAGAAATATCTCCAGACTTCAGTCTCTCGCTGCTGAGTGACGTTCTTCCCTTGTAGGATGGATGCAGCATATCCAACAGGTCCTGACCAGAATGCCACACATGGACAAATCTGGGGTTCAGGTCACTTTTCGTCCATTCAAACGCCATGGTGACAGCATCCTTGCCAGGTTCTAGGCGGCATGGCAATATGACGTTATCGCCAACTGTTGTAACTACTGGCTGAAGTGGACCAATCAGCTGAGTCTGGCCTGAAGAATGAACAGACATGTTTTACAAAATACACAGAAAACTCATCATAAAAGAACAATAGCACTTAGGGAACTTCATGAAACACAGCATAATCATAAAACAATGTAGCAAAAGTAAATGAAGTAAAATAAAAAACAATATCAAGATATCATATATACCAAGACAGAGTAATAAATTGCAGTTTTCAAAGTGTCAGCTCAACCGTGCCAACAACCTATTTATGCAGATAAGAGTAAAAGAGATTGATAGATTATTATACTATTTATGGATAAAACAATACATTTTGCTACAGATTTGCCTTAAAAAGAAAAATGTAACCTAGAAACTCATAAAAAATGTGCATACATATGTATGTTTGTATGGTTGCTTATTAATGATGCCTCTCCAAGTCTTTTTTCTGGGCACATGGCTGCTGTTATCTAAGGATAGCAATTCTACAACACATGACCATTTACCATTTATTTAAGACTTTACCTCCACAAGAGTCTGTTAGTAGAAGTAAAACCGTCACAGCACTGAAGACACCGTACTGAGTCGAGATCAGGTGAATCATGGTGGAGTTTAGATCTGAAAATGCACGCAAACCAGTTGTAAGAACGTATAGGCCATGCAGATCAAATGCAATAAGAATGCATCCAACGTGATGGCATTTGTGAAAAACACAAATCATATTGCACATTCGGATAACTTAAGTACTGAGATTTATGGCAGTACCAAACAACACTATCAGGTCTCTGAATAAGTAATTAGCATACGTATTGAAAATGGTCAAAAGACCTCCATTCGTAGACAGCTAAAAATGGGCCTGTATTGGAAACTGTGTGAAACAGATTTATAACAGTTTGTTCCATTATTGTTTTAAACACAAAACAATGTCGCTGAAGCAATAAAATTATGTTCAAGCAATGAAAGACGAAAAGTAAAAGAAAGGTTAAAAAAACATTCTGATTTGTGTTAAAAACAGTAATTCTAATAGTAAATTAATTTTAATTGAAAAGTTACCGTGCAATCAGTCATTATATATAAGAAATTATTTGAATTAATTCAGAAAAGCGGACATACCTGTTTCATGCCGCTGGCAGTATCCCTGTCAAAGATATATTATCTGATCCATGACCTCCAATAAAACTGTAGACTTTACCCTCTGTGGTAAATGACTAACACATTTTTGTTTATATGTTAGGTCAATGTGCTTGTGCATATCCAAATTATTTATTCATTTATGATGAAGGGGTAGAGTAGGAGTTGATATTGATATCGGATCAATAAGTTATGGGTTGTGTGTGTGTGTGTG
>NW_023339984.1:17642554-17642854 GCF_004916995.1 Morone saxatilis | reverse complement strand
AGAGAGAGAGAGAGAGAATGCTGTGGCCGTAGAAGACTACAGTCATATTCTTTTTTAATTTAGCTGCATACCCTTGTACAATTTCTACAGCTCTTTCTGTCTGTATCAGATGGTTTCTGAATGTGACATTTAGTAGCAGCTATTTTGGCAATGAGTATGTAGGTGTTTGCAAGAGCCCAGCTTTTCACTATCAAAACTGAGCAATTGTCCCAGTCACTTAACATGTTAAATTCAATCCTTATTGTTCATTAGGGCATGCTTATTAGGGCGGTGCTTAATTAACAATGTGAGAGAAAAAAT
>NW_023339984.1:17642078-17642542 GCF_004916995.1 Morone saxatilis | reverse complement strand
ACAATCTACGTGAAAATACAAATAGTAGGACTTTATTGTTGAAACCATAGAAATGTATCAGTGTGGCTTTAGACTTCAGTTACTTGATGTAACAGCATCACTTTGGTTGACCACAGCAAGTGCTTTTAAAGCTTCAGCAGCTCTGCTCTTATAGACAGCTTCTATACACGTGTGAACAGGCAGACAGAACAAAGCGGTTTAACGCCGTGTAATAAAAAAAAGACACAATGAATAGATGATGAAGCTGAACTTTCAGTCTTTATATTTCCAATCTAATTTACCAAATTACATTTGTTATGCTAAACAGAACACAGAAAGTTTGAAATAGGTTTGATGCAGATGCAGGATAATATGGCATGACACATTTTTGTTGGTTGCTATTTTCAACTGACGTGAAACATTCTATTGATGCTTAATACACTAAAATGTGCAAAAAGGTGATTAAATACATAAATAAGTTCAAG
>NW_023339984.1:17640978-17642016 GCF_004916995.1 Morone saxatilis | reverse complement strand
TCTCTGCTCTTTGTGGCCTGTAAGACAATATGGTAAAATATTGTAAGATCAACCACTTTATAATTTACAAATGAATATATCATACACTACATTGTGTGTAGTGTAGGTTTGTGTGTGTACAGTTGGTGATTCAATATCACATATAAGGTCTAATTGGTCAAATTGAGAGGAAATGACTGTAGGCCAGAACTACCATCAGTCTTACCTTCTGGACAGGAGAATAGAGAGGTTCCTCCTCTGTTACACTTGAGTCTTTGGCTGCTGTGGTATTCAGGGATTCACATTCTGCTTTAGAAACAAGTAGAATTCATGTTTCATGTTAAGAAACAAGAAATGTGATACTCCACTGAAATATACTCTGAACTGCAATTTTCAGGACAATAAAATCTTAAGTATGTTTCTACATGCTCTGTCCAGGTCTTTTATATTATGAGGTGTGATATATTTTGAAGTCTCTGCTGCTACATATCATGTCAGCATCTGTTTCTAAAAGCCTGTGTTGTGAGGTCATTGTGGAGGGTACTTCAGAGGGTTTTTTCTGATTACAGTCTGTAATCTCTACAAACAATGTGAACGGCACTATCTCACTCACCCAAATAAGCCAAAGTTTGGGAAAAACTTCAAATTACCCAGATCAAGTCATTTGTTACATTGGACAGCAGGGCAGATGTAAAACAGGGTACCAGATGCTTTAGTATTTAAAATAAAGAATACATTCTGGGAGATAATCTTCATTTATCACAGCTCCATGTCCATAGCTTTTAAACATGTAAATTACTGCAAATATTTTAATCAATTTTAAATGTGTATGACCAGTGCTGAGCTGATGGTAGCAGTCACTTTGTTCGGGTCAAAATAACCATAACTCACAGGTGAAGTGTACCTGTGGGACATACCAGGTAACGATGTAGTGTTTAAATATCTGCAGCTGTGAAGCTACATGAAGATTTGGGGACTGTCAATTAATTGTGTGGGAAAATAATCATATGTAAAAGGGCATTACAATGGCATACAAACCACGCTGGAGAGTTTTTGAAG
>NW_023339984.1:17638564-17640878 GCF_004916995.1 Morone saxatilis | reverse complement strand
CCATAGATGCTTCGATTTACAGGTATGTATAAAATGTAGAAAAAGAAGACTCAGCACTCACACAGTCTGAAGCAGAGAGATGTGACCTCCATGCTGTCTTGCTGCTGTCTGAACATCAAACTGAAATACAACCTAAGTATGTAAGCGAGAACTTCCTCTTCCTGTGCAGTTGACTTCTGATGTTGCTGCTAAAGCTGAAGCCAGAGTCACAATGGCTTTAACATACAGTAGTTTGACAGTCCAGAGTAATAAGCACCCATTCAAGGAGGGTCCCTGCTCCTTCGGTCAGCTCAAGTTTCTCTTTGTCATCTTAAAATAAGGTTCACAATTTTTCAAGTCAGTCTTGAAGCAATGCTCACATCTCCATTTTTACATAGAAACTGTTTGTGTTCACTGTTATTTTTCCTTCTCTTTATACAGGCTGTGGAAAAAACCCTTTCTAATGCAATCCCAGTGTTATAGATAGGGGACAGTTCTAGTTCTATGGACAAGGAGTGTTACTAAGGTTGCTAAAACAGTTGTATGGCTTCTGGAAGAGTTGTCTACCCCTGATGGCATCATCAGGGTTATCTCAGATTTATTTTTAGACTTCTAATTTATCACAGAAATGTTATTGTATAAACTATAGGTAAAATGTCCTGTTCTGCCTCCTGCAGTTACAAAACAGAACTAACAACTACCTCATGAACAGTCTCCGTTTCCTAAGGCAACAAAGAAACATTGTTATTGCTCATGTGGTTTTGATTACAGCTGTAATATTTTATACTAGTGATCAGTTATCTAGCAACAGGCTCAAAGTTCAGCGTTGCAAAGACACTCAAAGTAAAACTGAGATAAGTTATTAAAACTACACAATCCCAAAACTCTGTATAAAGTTCTATTTATAAGTTAATTAATTTTACAAAATTACCTGTATTCTGAAAAATCCAATGATATACAAGTTTATGAATCTGTATCCAAATCAGTATATTATATTATATTATGTCATAACAATATAAAATATAATAAAATAACAAATACAATCTGTCAAAGATCCAGTGCTTAACATTCTGCATATTGTCTGTATCTGTCTATATGCAAATGTATCACCTCTTTGGATTGTACTGTAATTTTGTGCATTTATTCCAATATTTAATGACTAAGTAAATAATAATTTATAAAAACAATGACAAAACCCAACCCAGTTCATTTGGAACACTGCTCGGGTAAACTTGAAAGTTTGGAAGTTCTTTACCAATTTCTATTCCAAACTAAAAATGAATGCATGTACAAGCTGCAGTTCAACCAGGGTGAGTTAAGGACACATCCTGTCAATGATTTACAGACTTTGGTCGTGAAGTCTGATTAAATGACCGACACTGTCTGTGCAGCAGGTACGTTGTCTTCTATATTTATTTTTGCCTTTTCTATATGTTTCTACTTCTATTTTTAAAAGATATTATCACTTTCTAGGTCTGCATTTAGAGCACACATATATATCATTATAACACACAATCTATAGCTGCGGGAACATTGTATCAAACATATAACATATATTTGAAATGAAGGATAATTGTTATCTAATCATTTCAAAATGGATCAGTATTTGATGTTTTAGTTATTTGAACAGGAATATTAAGGATCTTTATCATCCTAGATTAATTGTTAGAAACAAGGACTTTGTACCATAGAAAGAGTTCAAGTGTAAAATATACAAAAGGTCTGGCCTCATCAACATATTTTTTCTCAAACTCACTTAGGAACAGTCTGGGACGCAACAGAAGTAATGGTTTATACTATATACAGCCACAGAATTCACTATAGGTCAGTGACTGTCTGTACTGACAAAAGTGAAAGTATAACTCCACTGCATGGAAGTGTTTTATTGTCTGTATAAGTAAGTAAGTAAGTATGACTTTATTTATATAGCACCTTTTTGACACAGAGATCCAAAGTGCTTTTCAAACAACAAATAAATAAACATAACAACACAAAAAAAACACAAACATAGAGAGCATGTAAAACAAACAAAGGAAGATAAAACAAAAGGGAGGGATAAATTAAAAGAGACACGACAGATGAGAAAAACAAACAAGGATATCTAAAAGGCATAATATATAAATAAGAGAGTTTTGAGCAAATAAATGTCCACATTCAGTGAATCTGAGTGAATGGGAAAACTTGGTTGGGCTAAACAGCGAAGGCACGGTCACCTTTAGATTTACAGGTAGAGCCGGAAGCCAATGAAAAAGATAAGGAGAAATGTGGGACCAAAAAAGTGGTTCTGGTTTAAAAGTCTGGCCGGTGCATTTTGGACTAACTGTAATCGGTTTAA
>NW_023339984.1:17637738-17638539 GCF_004916995.1 Morone saxatilis | reverse complement strand
AAGCTTGACTGGAGGCACTTGTAGCACGGGAGTTACAGTAATCATAGACGGGAGAACAGAACTGGACAAGTTTTGTGACGATGAAGGTCAAATGTCATATCTGCTTGGTCGAAGATGATACCCAGATTCTTAGTAGTGGGTTCTTATTATTAAGTGCGTAGTGGACCAATAACTGATGCGTGACAAATTTTGTCAGCCGCCTCTTCGTTTTGTTCAGGTTTAGGTGGAGAAGAGCATCTGTCTTTGGAATGGCAGCTAAGCACTCATGGAGAGAGGACAATTGATTCCAGGTTATTGGGCTTTCTGCAGCAAAAGTAGATCTGTTATCATCGCCTAACAGTGGTAATGCACATGTCATGGAAGCGGGGTGAACAAATGACCCACGAGGAAGCATGTACAAGGAAAGAACACGAACTGGACCAAGGACCGACAAAAAAAAAAGATAAAGACAACAATGACAGTGATGTGTTGGTGTTCTGTTTTTTTTTTTGTTTTTTTTTTTAAAGAATAGTCATAAAAATAATTGTACCTATTCTTTTGGCCTTTTATTGCCTTTTTATTTATAGTGACAGCCGAATATAGACAGGAAAGGAGACAGAGAGACACAGGATGACACGCAGCAAAGGGCCACAGGTCGGATTTGTACCCGGGCCACTGAAGCAATTTCGTATATGGGTCGTCAACTCTACCGACTGGGCTAACTGGGCACCCAATTGTACCTATTTTAATCTTAAACATTGCAATGTCTCACCTCTGACAGTCAGCCGGCTCTCTGGTGATTCTCCAAATCCAGACATGCTA
>NW_023339984.1:17632242-17637703 GCF_004916995.1 Morone saxatilis | reverse complement strand
ATGTGTTCTGTGGAACTGGTCTGAATGTGGAGTCCATTTTTATAGAAATCCACTGTGAGGTTGGAGGAAGTCTTCACTCTACAGCTCAGAGTGACAGCATCCCCCTCCATCACTGGAAGGACAGGACTCAATGGCATACATACATACAAAGGCATACTCAATGGTGCAGTTCACTGTTGACGTCAGTGTGCCATTTGAACATTTTGGAAGAAATTCCTTGAAGTTCCTCACTTTCCATCCAGCTGGGACATTAAACCCCTCACAGGTAAACTGGACAGACTCGTATTCAAAGAGATGCAGTCTGGTTGGAATAATACGAAAATCTGACAGAAAAGTAAGAAAACTACATAAATTTAGACCTTGAGTCCCGAAAAGCACAGAAAAAGGTAAAATAATAATGATATTATTATTAACTAACTGCCACTTACCAGATGTCTGGTAACATGTGCTGAACATGTGCCACCAGCAGCATCAACACATTCACTGGGGACACGAAAGAGGAGAGCGTGTATATATATGCTATTATACTGGGTGTACATTTTCCCTCAAACATTATATAATAATCGTAGAGACATTTTTATAACATACTTGAAATGTTAACGATTGATAGAACATTTTGGGCAGCTGCTTAACACTCAGTATAATAATTCCCAGAGACTAACTGACAGTCGAAGTTAGATATAAGGTATATAGGAATATAGAATATAAATATGATTGATATTGATTCATACAGTGGATCTTCTAAGAACATAATCACATGGATGCAGACACCACACAAGAAAAATTATATGTTAAACATACATAATAAACTTAATTACTTAAATGTACTTACTTACTTACTTAATATTATACTGTATTCATATAGAGAAACAATGGATTGGTAAACAAAATTAGTACTCACACAGTCTGACAGAGAGAGCTGTAACCTCCATGTTGCCTCACTGCTGACTGAGCGTCAGACTGAACCTGAAGCTAAATACAATACAGTTTCGTTGAACTTCCTCTTTCTGTGCAGATCATTGCTGCTGTATATCTTAGATTCGGGTGAAAAGGGCGTTACAAACTATACAACTGCAACTGAAAATAGGCCTGTTTCAATCAAAGTTTAAACCTTCAACCTATTTAACATACAATGAGTACTGAATTTTACATTATTGAATGTGTTGTGCATTTAAAATAGATCTATTCAAATAAAATACATTTCTACGTAAAATTGTGCAGATGTCCCCTGCTGCTTTGAATAATGATACTACGACTACTAATACTACTACTACTACTAATAATAATAATAATAATAATAATGGTAATTTTGGAAAGTATTTATGATTATGAAAAAAAAACACCCCACAAGCTTCACCTCTGGCTGCTGAAGCTTGTTGGGGCTGTATGTAGTTAACTGGAGAAAAAAAAAAACCCAATATCTATGTTAAAATACAAGAATATCACTAATTATCATTTAGTTGGAAATATAATTCACTTTTTTATTTGTTTTTGGTTCAAGGGCTCCTGACTTTATTACTGAAACCAAAGAAATGTATCAGTAAATCCTTAAACTTCAGCTGCTTCGGGTCAAACTGATGGTGGCTGACCACAGTGAGTGTATTTAAAGCTTCAGCAGCTCTTAGTAAGACCGTCACTACACGTGTGAACTGACAGCGGACAGAACAAAGTGATTTGACTGTGACACTGGAATAAAACTCTGATGCTGTGAGTTAAAACTGTACTGTCTGACCAGATCATCTAGCTGATGTGAAAATATAAAATAAAGTTTACTGGATTATTAAAAGTATACAAACTAATGACTAACGTTAACTAATGTTATACAAAATATAGATTAAAGAAATGATTTGAACTCAATTCAGTGCAGTTCAAGTGTAAATGGCAATTTAATTTATTTAATTTTATGTTTATACATTTTTTGTAAAATACAAAATGTTGCATACAAAATGGTAAAAAAAAGCTTTCACGTAGGTGTAGAATAATAATGTATTATTATTATTTACAATAAATGCAATATAATTTTTTATTTGTACATACTATTCTCCAATAAACAAATACAATTGTAACACTATTATTTGTCACTTGCTCACATTATAATAACAAAATAGAGTTTCTCCTCCTTTCTTCAGTCAGGTGTCTGTGGTCGGCGTGTCCTGTAAGACAGAACATACAGAGTACTATATCTGTGGTAAAATATTATAAACTCAACCTTCACTTACTTCTACTACTACAGCTTATCTCTCAGCTTTCAGCCATATCCCAGCCATATGACATGTATGGACTACTAAACAGGCTCCCCAGGTTGGACCCAATTATTCCAAGGGATCAGGAGCTAAGCTAAAGTTTTATCAAAAGTGATTTAGAGTTTTAGAGCTGAAACAATTAGACAGTTAATTGATTAGTTGAGTAGTCAATCAACAGAAAATTCATCAGTATTTTAATAATCAATAACATTCCTTACAGTTCTAGTTCAATCTGACAGACTGCTGCTTTTCTTTTTCTTATTACAGATATTTGGGCTTTTTGGACGGGTGATTGAGAATATAACCGGGAGATTAATCAGTTAATCATTTGTCTCACAAACTCAGGGAGAAATATTCACATTCTCTTAGAATATGGAACAAAAAGAGGACATTGTGAGGCCTTTAATGAAAACCTTTATATATCCAGATTCATTTCAGATTATCACAGATGAACGCTAATATATTTTTGGTGGTCTGAAAACATTGACTGACAATTGCCACTTGCATTTCAGACAAAGGAACATGTCATATATCTGTCACATGAGGAGCTGAAGATGCCTTGAAAAGTGAAACCAGTTAAATGAATAGGAATATGCTGCTGGAGAACAGAACTACCGTCAGTTTTACCTTCGGGACAGCAGAATAGAGAATCTCCGGCTCTGTTGTATTTGGGTCTGTGGCTGCTGTGGCTGGATTCAGGCTCACTGTGGAACTGGGTAATTCTGATTGCAGCTTTAGAAACAAGAGAATGTCATGTTAAGTTTTAAAAAACAACCCCCCCCCGCTGTTCCCCATTGTCTTCTTTTCTTCCCCTGTACCAGCTTTTAAGTACCAATATGGATAAATAAGTCTTTTATTAGTACCTGATTCATACAACAAAATGACACAGTGAATTGCTATTTGAATTATAAAGTGGTAATAATGATGCACTGTTAGAACATCTTGTGAGTGTCACTCAAGGGTGCAAACATATTGAGATGTATCTTAAAATATATGAAATGTAATATATTGTTCACATGTATTATAATAATAGACAAACCGGGTGGGGTATCTTGTGGAGTCTTTCTTATGGTCACAGCAGAGTAGACAAGTTGAACCGAAGACTCGTCCTCATCTGAGGCGGAGAAACCGAAAGAGAAAGAGAGCAAAAGACCTCAGAAAGAACTTAAAAAAGCTAATTATGAATATTGGCAGACTAAAGAGGACAATTGGCCCTCTCACCTCTTTCTTTCTGTGGTTTTATGCTGTGGTTTGTCTCTGGGCTCAAATTATCAGCAGCGTCTGCCGAGTCTAAAACAAAACAGCACGTATGAGACGCTGAGAGGAGGTAAAAATAATTCAGCCATCAGCCCTGCTGTGCAGCACGTCTCGGCCTTTACTGGTAACACACCTCAACTGTCACGTTCAGCATGAAGGACAGTAACATCAAACACTCTTGCAATTATTTTAAATGTATTCTAATTATTAAACAATCCTTATAATTTATTCAAATATCAAATTACCCATAACAGTCTTCTGATATCATGTTTAAAAAAATATATTCAAACTCAAGTAAACCTTCATCCTTCCTCTGTTTTGTGACGACGACTGCATACGTCACATCGCTTGGATCGTCTTCAGATTGTGCTTCAGAGACTGAAACAAAAAAACAAATGTTCCTAAACTGCTTTTAAAATATACATATAAAACATTAAAGTAGAAGGTTGGCAGGTGTGCATTAACACACACACATATACTGTATATTCTGTAGTGTACTGTATATAATTGTAAAAAGTACTCTGATAATAACTACAATGACAAGTTTGAATGTCTTCACCTGAGCATGCTGTATTCTTCTTTGAGGAAACTGACGGACAAAAAAAAGTATTAACATCAGCAGAGACAGGGGTAGAGACTGAATCATTCTTATATTTTTCAATTATCATAAACTTGTGGCTCTCTCTGGGAAAATCTTTTGATACACAGATACTGATTCTTTATCACGTTTCTGTTTCAATTGGACAGTTAGCATAAGCAGTGCTAGCCACCATAATTGTAGAATATAGGATAGTTTTGAAATATAGAGATGAAAGAGGGAGTGGTATTCATTTATAATATATATGAAAATGTTTATATACTATATTATGGCAATGTACCTCTACGCTTCTTTATATGAAGGAATCCCACGACCACCAGCACCAGAACCATCATTAGAATGATGACAGTAATCCACAGCTGGATGAGGACCACATGGGCTGAGTCCTTGGAGAGGGTCTCTTCATGAGGGGGTGGAGAGATGATAGAATAATTTGCCGTAACAATAGCATTAGCTACAGGTTTTGCTGTGATGATACAAAACAAAATACAAACAATATAAAACAATAAATGTCATGTTAATAAAGTGAGTTCAAGTGACAGACATCATGTTGGATTATTTGGTTTAGTTTTCAAGTCACGTGTCAGCCTCTCCTGTTGTATCCTCTCTTCCTAGTAGCTTGCTATCACGTCTCTCCCTCCATATTTTTGTTTATCTGTCCTTACTGTGTGAATTCTGTGCTGTCTCTTTTGTGTTTGTGTGGTCTGCCCTCTTCCAGGTCTCCGTGGTGGAGAGGTCATGTGTCTCCAGTGTCCTCCTGGGTGTTAGTCCAGATGGCTCTAAAGCATTTAGTAATTATTCAACCAACTAATTGTCACATTTTTATAACAATGGCAGGTGTCATACACAATTTTAAAACAAACTTAAAAAAACGTTCTTACTTCTCATAAGTAGGGATGTCATCGGTGTGTACAACACAGCTAGCAAAATATTGTCTCTACTTTGTTTTATCACACTGTCTCACCTCTGACAGCCAGCCAGCTTCCTGGTGATGCTTCAACACCAGAGATGATGCACTTGTAGAGGCCTTCATCAGACTTGGAAACATTGAGGATGGTCATCTCTCCTGTAGAGTTGCTGTCTATGAGGAGGTCATCTTTGTAGAAATCAGACAGCAGGTGGGACATAGTCTTGTGTCTGCAATGCAGAGTCACATTGTCTCCCTCCAAGACAGGAAGAGCAGGACTGTCCAAGATCACAGAACCAGCTGAGCAAAATGTTGAAAAAATAAACTGTTAGCCCCATGTACAAAGCTGGAGTTACTCACTTGATGTGGAGAATTATATAGAATATAGGCTGTAAATAAGAGTGTAGGAATATACAAATACACAAGATATATATGAAATAAGAATCTATGGCAGTC
>NW_023339984.1:17628087-17632217 GCF_004916995.1 Morone saxatilis | reverse complement strand
AATTCAAAACAAAAGTTATCTCAGGACACATTTCAAACAGAGTCTAGACCATACTTCTTATAACATTATTTACAGAGACCCGACAGTTCCCGCCATGAGCAAGTACTTGGCGACAGCAGCATGGAAGAACTTCCTTTAAGAGGCACTAGGTGGGTGGCCGTCTGTCAAATGATCTGATGATGATTTTGTAAAAATATACATTAAATAAAAATATATTTAAATTTTAATTTACAGTTTAGGTTTGAGCTTGTTGATTTGAGAACACTGACGTTCATCAGTTGAGTGTCACATTGGACTACTACTGGATGAGTAACCTCAATTACAATTTCAAAATAGATTTATAATGGTTTTAGAAATAAACCTACCAGTGATAGTGATGTTGACTCTGTTGCTTGTTTCTCCTCCGTTAGTCTCACACCAGTATTGTCCACTGTCTTCTGGATAGGCTCTATCAGCTGTGCATAAGGACCCTGTTGGTGTCCTTTTAGTGTCACATTGTGGAACAAATTCCTCAGTATTCCTGATCCCCTTCAACTGAGTGGACCCATCAGTCCCCTCACAGTGAAAAGACACAGACTGAAATTTAAAGTGCTGCAGTCTGTTTGGAGTAATACGAAGAAAAGTTCCATCTGAAACCAAGAAAGACATGATAGTGTCCCAAAAATAAACATTCAGACCTGGAAAAATGTCTACAGTATGACAGATGAAACTAAATCGTAAAAGTCATTGTAGGTTCCCCTACTTTTTGATTGATTACATTGGTACTTTTTGTCAGATACATTCTGGTATGCCTCAGCAATGTGACTATTTCAACTCAACAAAATACAACATTAAACAACAGTAGGAACCAAATTGTCACTTACTATCCTGAGCATAAGTGTTCTGAAGCAGGGTGAATTCAAACATCACTGCATAAACAAAGGAGCAAAGTTTATCAGACATAAATGGTTTGAAAAGGATGTAAAATATAGAAAGAAAGAAGAAAACCAGAGACTCCGTACTCACACATTGTGAAGCAGAGAGCTGTTACCTCCATGTTGTCTTCCTGCTGACTGTCTGAGCATCAGACTGACATACAACCTAAGTCTGTAGGCGAGAACTTCCTCTTCCTGTGCAGTTTATTTCTGATGTTGATGCAAAGCTGAAGCCAGAATGGTCTGTCAGTCTCTGACTTATAGACACTCACTCAGCAGGGTCTGCCACCCCTTCCCCTCCAGCTTAATCTGGGGTGGCTGTATCTCAGTAGTTATTCTAAGGTTGGTGGTTTGATCATCAGCCTCTCCTGTTGAAGTGTCCTTGGACGAATATGTTGCCATTGTTGTGTGAGTGTCAGTGGGCAAATGAAAGTCAAATTATAAAGGGCTCTGGATAAAAACACAATATAAATGCAATCCATAACATCACTAATGTTAAAATAACAACTCTTGGCGAAACATTCAAAGTCTAAACTTAGGAAATACTAGCAGTAATTTAATATAAAACATGCTCAGTTACAAGTAAAACTCCTGCACTTACACAATGGTAAACCTCTATCAATTGACTCTGGATAGGATAACATTTGGAAATACATTTTGGGTTCGTCAATAAACTTTATGTTAACATGAAATAGTGAGCTTTCATGAATTCAATTACTATTGTAACTGCTGTGATGACGTGTGGCCACAAGATGTCGCTGTAGAACATCAAATCAAAGAGTTAATTAGGAGAGTTAAGAGTTCAACTCAATGGTGCAGCATCATTTGCTGCATCCACACTGACCATATACCTGCACTATAATGAGCAATATATTTAAATGGTGCAATGTCCGTCACATTCACTCTCTTTATAGAAAGACCTGATAATAGGTATAGTAGTAGATAGTAGATAGTAGGTTTGACAAAATGGACTAAATAATCATGTTCTGCCCTCGCAAGTAAAAGAGCAGACGTAACATCCACATTATGAACCCTCACATTTTCCTAAATTACTAATGGTTGCAACTGCAGCTGTTTATACCTAGCAGGCAAGTTACCTGGCAACTGGCTCAAAGTTTAATTGTTCACAAAGATAATCAAAGTGAAAGTGAATGTCTGCGAGGCAGACCCATTCACCGTACTATGTTCAGAGATGAAGGGTCATGGAAATTATTTATCATTATGGAACACAAGATTGCACAATGTAATTACAGTTTGTAATAGCTTCATGCTACACACAGAAAGACATACAGTCATAAATAAACAGTAGATAACATATAAAATAATAACAGTTTCAATAGGGCTGTAATACAATACAATACAATTACTTATACAATGAAAAAGCTCATCATTTAAGAAACACTGTTACTGTTCCACATTTAAAACAATACGGTACATGAGAAATCACTGAATGGCGATACTCTGGGATAAATTTATGATCTGTTAATACATAATCTGCAATATAACCTACATATAATGCATTATCTCTTGGCAGTTGATAGACCAGAGTGAGTTTAGGTCACACCCTGTTAATGATTTACAGACTCGGTCCTAGCAGTCTGATAAAATAACCGACACATCACGCAGCAGGTACGTCGTCTTTTACATTTATTTTTTACCTATTCTCTGTGTTTTAAATAACTTCTAATTCTAAAAAAACACAGTATCACTTTAATAAAAGCATTCTGCATTAGGAGTTGTGAGTTTTGTAATAATAGTCTAATAATTAAGTTTATTAACATACATAGTACATAGTTGAAACCATTTATAAAATGTGTGTTTGATATGTTTATTATTTTTATAAGATTTAAAATTAAATCAGACTTTATTTTTTGTTTGTTTGAACAGGAAGCTTAGGCATGATGGGGCTTTGTTTCATAGAAAAGGTTTTATTGAAGGATAAAATATTAGAGAAGTCTGGCAGAATTTATTAAAGAACAGTATGTTAGCCATGTTGGCAAGAAAAGTGACGTTTTTAATTACATCATACATAGTATTACATATTCCTTGACAGATACAGCACTCTCTGTAGGACTGTCTATGTTTCCAAAAGTGAAAGTTCAACAACAGTACACAATACTTATTTTTACTTGTGTTAGCTTTTATTATTTTGCAGAAATATCAATTGCAAAGCATATTTTCCATGTAGTGTATGTGGATTTTCAGAGCTTGAAGATGATTTCCCTGAAGAATGGACTCCTCCTTCAGTCTCCACTCAAAACTCTCAGTGTTTTGGTTTTCCAGCTTCTCCTACTGCACTCTTGTAGAGGTAATTCACACACAAATGCACTCCCATGATCAGATAGGCCTCAGATCAAACATAATCATAAAATCAATGCCATTAAATGGCAGGTTACAGAACGCTGTTAAGGATTTGGGAGCTCTGGAATTTACATGATGATCTTTCCCTAAACCACGTGCTTGAAATTATCAAAATATTTACTGTGCTTTAGTTGGGAGTATATGTTTGTTGGCATCATTATTACGTCCCATAACGTTTACAATATTAAGCTAAAAAAAGAAGCGTTACCCTTATTACACAGATGTTTAGATGAAACACACCAAACTGTAGATACCATATGGTGTCCACTTACCAACAACAAGATCACGATACGGATGCCACATTCAGTTTGGGAAATGTAGCATGTATCTCCCGCATCAGAAGTTCACATCAGTGAGCTTCAGTAACAGTTTCCAGTGGCCTCAGCTCATCTGGATGGACATGAAAGGTTCGTGCCTTGTAAGAGGATGTTTAAGTTATACAATGTGCGCAGCGCCCGTCCCACATGACAAATTCAGGACTCAGTAGGTCTCGTCACTCAGCGTCATGTCACAACATCCATTCCAAGGTTCCAGCTGACAGGCAAAATTACTTCACCACACTTTTGCACATATTGGCTGAGATGGACAATTACAGAGACAGACCTGGAAAAGAAATATATATGGTTATTATTTGTATATGACTTTGATGCGTTCCACCATGTGCTGTGCTAATAACAACAGAATCCTTTTTTAAAAACCATGGTTATCATCAGGTCAAAATTAAACTGATTTGCACCTGCAAAACTAATGACATTCCCATCAACTTGAGCTGTGTAATTTGCAAATTGTACATGCTTAATAATGACTTTTAACACTGATAAATACCTGAAAAATGATTTAATATCAAATTCAAGC
>NW_023339984.1:17625630-17627987 GCF_004916995.1 Morone saxatilis | reverse complement strand
TCTTCTTTGTGTGGAAATGGAGACAAAACATAATCAGTAAGTCACAAATAAATTGCTGTGTTTTGAAAATGTCAGATTATTCTCACAGGTATAATGAGTAATGGTGATTAAAACATCAGTATATTACAGCTTATAGTGCTGATACAAAATGTGGTTTGTCAACTTTTAATTCCAATAAGTCACATCGTCAGGTTTATTTAGACAGAAATGTTCATATGCTGTGATGACCTTTCAAAATGCAAATAAAACTTTTTTCATACTTTAATTCTATTTTACACAACAAGAGAAGCCACTGGGTGACAGGTGATAAAGGAGGAGAGAGGATTGGCTCCAAAGAAACAAAACTGAAGATCAGAAAGAGACGTCATGGCCAGATGAAACAGTGCAAATGGAGGTTTTGAACGAGGGAAAAGGGAAAAAGAAGAACAAACATGTAAGTTAGGAAACAGGACATTGCTTTCAGGGGGGGAACAAACAACAAGATAAGTTTCATCTGAGTACAGAACAATAAAGTAACATGATCTGAAATGAGTTATTGTGTCCATGTTCCTAAAGTGCAAGTTTGATTTACTAAAACTAGTCTGAACCATTGCAGACTTCCACTCATAATAATTCTGTTAAATATTTGTTACTTTAATGTCTGACATTTCTCAACTGCACCTAAATACAAAGGCTGCGACACACGTGTTATTGTGCGGTGTCTTCAATAACCTCCCCAAACAAAATTATGTCTCACATCTTGTCTCTGTCCATCTCTGTCCTCTCTTTCAGTTGAAGAAGCAGAAATCTGAGCAGCAGCTGAAGGAGGAGCAGCAGAAGAGGAAGGAAGCTGAGAATAGAGTGAAGAGAGTCCTCACTCTATTCTCAGAGGAGCTGGAGATGAGGAAGAATGAGGTTCATCTTCACTTTAATAATATCAGGCTTTTATTTCAGTTTGAAGTCACATTCTTATGTCATCCACAGTGTAGACAAAGTCAAACTTGTCTCTCTCTCCTTCCAGGTTGAAATGAAACAATCTGAGCTGCAGCAGCTCTATGAAGAGAAGCAGAAGATCCAGAGCAACCTGCAGACTGTGAGGGAGAACAAACACAAAGAGGTTCAAGTCTTCATCTTCATCTTCATTTACTGAGATGTCTCATCATCTCTGCTGTTTGAGAATCCAACTACACCATGTTTGTGTTATTGAACTTCTACTCAGTAATGTAGCATAGAAAATGCAATTGACTGTATAATAAGTTACATATTGTGCTTAGTTTAACTGTCATTTGGTTGTATAATTATTAACAAGCTTTAATGTGGTACTAATGTCTTTATCTCTCCATCCCAGCTGGAGACAATCCAAGCCACCCTAGCCCAGTCTTCCCGGTGGCATTTGGTAAGCGCTCATAGTTTGAATGCAATAATACACTCTGAGGTGCCATCACAAAAATAACAAGAAAGTCTGTTATTGTGATATACCCATTATTATTGTGATGCATCTTGTCACTAGTCTGTGAATTAGAGCAATGCTGAGACAGAAAGACTTCATTCTCTGCTGGTCCTCCATTTTCTTTATCAACTTCATTAACAGTCAAATTGTGCAGCCCTGAACTACTTTATACAACGCAGAGAGCAACAGAGAGAATGTGAATTTGTACACCACATACTGAGGGGAAGTCATGCGTCACCACCCACAGGCCTGAAATTAAACTTTGCCACTGAAATGTTCTGCTACATGGAGAGCTGATATTTCTCACTTGTTATTCAGCAAAAAGAAGAAACGAAGAAGCTGGAGACTCATCAGAAGGAATTAGACACCAAAATCAAAGAGGTTTCTATTTGTTTTCCTTAAAAGATTTTATTTTTCAGCCATTTACTAATTTGCTTTCATACTGTCATCATCGTGGTATTATCAGTCATCAAACTTTGCCTCCATTGTTCTCAGCATTTTCCTTAGGCTGTAGATTTCAGTGTTACACTATGTGCGCACAGAACCTACTGCTTCTGTAGTCCCCAAAAATAAAATCAGAACATAGAGAAGGACTTCCTCCTTTACTTGAGTCATAATTACTACGTATACTATGTCACTTGAACATAAAGATACTTTATTTTGGAAAGATAATTATGTTGTGGGAAAGACAGTGTGTGCTTTGCACTGGTCATTGCATTTGTACCAATTAAATAGCAACTTAATAGTTACTTATTTCAGAAATGTTTATCTCTTGGCAGCAGCTTTAATAAGATTTACAAGTTAAATCAGCATTCCATAGGCTTGACTGTTTCTCTGGTACTGTAGTACATCACTTCTAATGTGCATTAATAATAAAACACGTCTCTCATATGGTCAATCTCATCTTCTTTTTCCTCCCAGGTTGAAG
>NW_023339984.1:17622243-17625530 GCF_004916995.1 Morone saxatilis | reverse complement strand
AGACATTTAAGTTAGTAATGATCAGATGAACCTCTTTGTTCTTGTTCTCCAGCTGATTCTTTGTGGTCTCCAGCTGATTGTTCAGGGTCTCCACGTCCTTCTTCCTGTCCTGTTTCTCCTGCAGGAGCTGATTGTTCAGGTTCTCCACGTCCTTCTTCCTGTCCTGTTTCTCCTGCAGCAGCTGATTGTGGGTTTCAGTCAGTTTTCCCTCCAACTGGGAGTGAAGAGAGACATGGAGACAGACTGTGAGATCCAACACATTCAATCCTAAAGTAAAAAGGCAACTCTACTTAAATTCATGAATCAAGAAGAGCTTTTTCAATGTAATCTTTCAACCTTAAAATACTGTGACTCTTTGTGTGGTTGATGTTGAAATATTCTGAAGATAAAATACAGCAGTAAGCATGAGATTTAACACAGGTGTAAACAAAACTCAATATCAATAAAAGATGAACCTGTGTTATAATAAAGTATATATAATATATAAAGTTCATATAAAGTAAACATCCAACTTCTGCCTGGAAATCAACTTTCAGTGAAAGGAAAGTGCAGCTGTGAGACATTTAAGGACTGAGGACAAACCAGGCTGGACACAAAGAGAATCAACACAGTGAGACAGAAAAAATTAGCCAGCTGGAAATAAATCAATGTGTTGATGAAAAGATGGAGAAAAGTATCAATGACAATGAAATAAACTGATAGTGATTAAAGTAAAACAATGAACCTCATCAGTCTTGTCCTTCAGCTCCTTTTCCTTCGTCTGAATTTGTTCCTCAGCTTCCTTCCTCCTCTGCTGTTCTTCCTGGAACCTCGGCCACTGAAACTGAAAGAGAAAGAGGAGACAGAGATTAGAGACTTTTTTTCTTTTCTATAACTTTTTTGTTTTAGTTTAAATGTCAGATTTTATTTGTGTCATTGTGATTTTAAGTCAAATTGAGAACAGCAGTTCCACAGTTTGACCAGTAAAACAGCAGCTCTTCCTTCAGTGAGCATACTCTGCTGAATCTGTTAGATTCTATCAGGAAGTATCAGAGTGTATAAATTGTACTTCTATGTTACAACTTACCCCAGATGAAGAAGACCGGACCGGAGCAGCTTGGCTTCTTTCCAACTGGGAAAAAAGAGAGAGGTTAAGAGAGACATGTTCTTTATTAAATGTATTTAGTGGTTTATTATCTAAACCATTAAACAAATTATTTAACCATCAAGGTTCCTGGTGGACTTTTAGACCTCTAGTAGCGCTATGGAGCTTATTTTGTTTTAATGAGTTCCCAGTACACACATGTGGCAGACACACACTCCAAACAGTGGTTTTATACTATTCCTCTGATCTACAGGTTGCTGCAACAGGATACGCTGCAATGTGCCAACAAAGAGAGGGAAGAAGACTGCAAGCATGTAAACATTGCATTTTAAAATAATTTGGCTTTGTAAAAGAACACAATGTGTTTTAGTGAATAACTCTGAACTTAAACAGATATTTTGTTTGAAAGGGCAGCTTTGAGTTTATGATCTAAATTGTTCAAAACATAAAGTCACAATGATCTTCGATCTGTCATGAAAACTTATACGGGATGGGTGTCGCTGAACACCAAATATTACTGCAAATATTCAGATGGTTTTGGTTAAAGCAGAAAGATGAACCTCCTTGTTGTTGGACTCCAGATCCTCCATCAGGGTCCGCAGGTTGGTCTCCATCCTCTGAATCTCATCCTGGAGCTGCTGGACTTCAGCTTGTTTACCTTCAACCTGGGAGGAAAAAGAAGATGAGATTGACCATATGAGAGACGTGTTTTATTATTAATGCACATTAGGAGTGATGTACTACAGTACCAGGGAAACAGTCAAGCCCATGAAATGATTTTAATCTGTAACTCTTATTTCAGCTGCTGCTAAGAGATAAACATTTCTGAATGTTGAAATCTGCAAAGGAAAATGCTGAGACCAATGGAGACCCAGTTTGATGACTGATAATATCAAGGTGATGAGGAAAAGAAATAGAAACCTCTTGGATTTTGATGTCTAATTCCTTCTGATGAGTCTCCAGCTTCTTCGTCAGTGTCTCCACTTCCTGCTCAGGTTCATAATTCTTCTTCTGCTTTTTTTTGCTGCTTTTCTGGATCATAATAAAACATGTGACTGAAAATACTACACAATGTCCCATATGGCAAAGAAATGAAGCCTCTAATTTTTACTGGATAACAAGTGAGAAATATCAGCTCTCCATGTAGCAGAACATTTCAATAGCAAAGTTTAATTTCAGGCCTATGGTTGGTGATGTGTGACCTGTACAAATTTGTATTCTCTGTGCTGCTCTCTGCTTTGTGAACTACTATAAAGTAGTTCAAGGCTGCACAATTTAACTGTTAATGAAGTTGATAAAAATAATTGAAGACCAGCAGAGAATGGAGTCTGTCTGTCTCAGCATTGCTCTAATTCACAGACTAGTGACAAGAGACATCACAATAATAATATATATATCACAATAACAGGCATGGATTGTCTCCAGCTGGGAGGGAGAGATAGAGACATTAGTACCACATTAAAGCTTGTTAATAATTATACAACCCAGTGACAGTTAAACCAAACACAATATGTAACTTATTATACATCCAATTATATTTTATATGCTACATCTTACTGAGTACAAGTTCAATAACACAAATACGGTGTAGTTTGATTCTCAAACAGCAGAGATGATGAGACATCTCAGTAAATGAAGATGAAGATGAAGATATAAACCTCTTTGTTCTTGTTCTCCAGCTCTTTCTTCACGGTCTGCAGGTTGTTCTGGATCCTCTGCTTCTCTTCACAGAGCTGCTGCAGCTCAGATTGTTTGAGTTTGACCTGGAAGGACAGAGAGACAAGTTTCACTGTGTCTACACTATGGATGACATAAGAATGTGACTTCAAACTGAAATAAAAGCCTGATATTATTAAAGTGAAGATGAACCTCCTTCTTCCTGGTCTCCAGCTCCTTTGAGAATAGAGTGAGGACTCTCTTTACTCTATTCTCAGCTTCCTTCCTCCTCTGCTGCTCCTCCTGCAGCTGCTGCTCAGATTTCTGCTTCTTCAACTGTAAGAGAGGACAGAGATGGACAGAGACAAGAGGCGATTTTATTTGGGGAGGTTATTAAAGACACTGCACAAACAAACAGCAACAAATATTGAACAGAATTATTATGGAGTTGATGTCTGCAGTGTTTCAGACACAATTTTTGTAAATCAAACTTGAAACCTTAACTTTAAGAAAATGGACACCATAAGTTGGTCACTCTTAAATAAAA
>NW_023339984.1:17622002-17622143 GCF_004916995.1 Morone saxatilis | reverse complement strand
TTTGTTGCCTGCTACTGTGAAACGTTCTATTAATACATAATACGCTAAAGTGAAATGAGTAACCACACAAATAAGTTCAACTCAAAGCTTTATAATTCAGCAATATTTCTAATAATTCCTCCTTTCTTCACTCAGGTCTCT
>NW_023339984.1:17619215-17621788 GCF_004916995.1 Morone saxatilis | reverse complement strand
CTTCCCATTGTAGCTGCACCACTGGATGGCTTCAAAGAATTCTAAAATCTTCAGTAACAAACCCTTTTTCTGTTTGTTCTTTCCAGCACTCTCATTGTATGAGGTGCAATCCACTTTAAAGTCTCTAAGTGATGCAAACACACTTTCAGACTGTCATTAACTGGATGATCAACTGCTACGTATATCAGCATATTTTTCATTAGCAACATAAGGCCTTCCTGTTTTTCATTCTGATTACAGTCCATAGTCTCTCTCAACATTGTGAACATTGTCATTTAACTTGTTATCCAGAAAGGATCCAGAGATCATTGTTACATTGTAAAAACTACAGTTTCCTTGGTCAGCAGTAGATGTAAACTTGGAAACAACCAGCTGATATGAGAATGTAACACATGCAGCAACACAGAGAATCAATATGTACCAGATGCTTAGAAAAATATACTTTCTTGGAAATAATCTTAATTTATCACAGTTGTGTGTTGATAGCTTTTAAGTCCTCTGTTTATCTTTTTTAGAATTACAGCAAATATGAGCATTACTGAAGTAAATGACAGTAGCAGTCACTTTGTTGGGGTCAGAAAACTCACAGCTGAAATAAAGATGTGGTATTCAAACACCTGTAGCTGTAGCTAAGTGGGAGCATCAGGTAATTGTGTGGGCACATTTTTAGAAAATATGTGAAATTGTCCACAGGCTTTTTAATGATATACGAACCACGCTGGAGAGTTTTTGAAGTCTCACTTGTTTTTAAGGTGGAGTAAATGGGTTGAAGTGAGGACTCATCTTCATCTGAAAGGGAGAAACCAACAGGAAGTAAGAGATCAACAGACGCACAGAGGAATACCACAAATGCTCTTAGCAGACTAAAACTGTCAGCGAGCCCCTCTCACCTCTTTCCCTCTGTGGTTTTCTGCTGTGGTTTGTTTCTGGGCTCAAATTATCAACGGCGTCTGCCGAGTCTAAAACAAAACAGCACATATGAGACGCTGAGAGGAGGTTAAAATAATTCAGCCACCAGCTCTGCTGTGCCGCATGTCTCAACCTTTACTGGTAACAACACCTCAACTGCCACTTTCATTATGTAGGGTAGTGAAACCAAACAACTCGTCTTATTATTCTAGTTTGCTCGGTGGTTAACCTAATTGAAGATGTTAAAAGCATCTCTTTGTCTCTCAACATTAAGAGTATCACTAATAAATAAGACACAAGTGTTCCATTACAGTCTTGTTGTGTTTCTCACATCATGTTGAAGAAATAAAATACATAAAGTCAGGTAAACCTTTATTCTTTCTCTGTTTTGTGATGACGACTGCATACGTCACACCAGAGTCTGCTCCAGAGACTGAAACATAAAACCAAATGTTTGTGAAAAAAAAATGCATTTCAATTATTATAAACACAGACCCAGAAGGTTGGCAGGTAGACAGGGACATAGTTGTACATAAATATATTTCATTAACACCCTATGTACGTCTTTTAATTGGATGATGAATTTTTAGTCTCAATTACAGTCTTAATTTTTGGTCTTTCATATTTTACTTCAAATGTTTTTAGAAATCAATATGACATGGAGCAATAACAAATCTGAAGTACAGTACAGCCTATGAAACAAGTCTGCTCTCACCGTTTTGATCATCTTCGCCCGACTGTGATGCTGCTGGTGGTGTCTTTGAGGAAAAGCAGAGCATCACTGATGGATAGAAAACAGAGAGCCAGAAAAAGAAAAGTAATTTAATGTTTTTTTTGTGTAAAATTTAACAATTCTACTCTTCTGTGCACTTAAGCCAACAGATATGGTTCACACTTGAACGCAACATTGTGAGTTGTATAAAAATATAAAATATTTAAGCCTATATATTAACACAAGTGTATGACTCACATGAATAAGCATTTGAGCTATTAGCCAAAATATTAACATGATATGATATATCATGTTAATATGTGTAATATTATATGAAATCTAATTTGAATCTGTTTTATGCTGTTAATTCTTTTTAACTTGTGGCTTAGTTTGTTAGAATTACAGCTAGAATCACATATCCCACCTTTCCTAAACTATTGGAGAAATGTAAAACAAGTGTGAGGCGCTCTCTGTAGTAACATTTCTGTACCTCTGTGTTTCCTAACGTGGAGGAATCCCACCAGCAGTAGCACCAGAGCCATCACTAGAACGGTGACTGCAATCCACAGCAGGGTGAAGACATGGGGGGAGTCTGAGTCATCGGGGAGGGTCTCTTCATGACGGAATCGAGAATTTGCTGTAAGAATGCAAATAACACTATGCATGGAACTTCAATTGTAAAGTGATTGTTTTAAACATGAGACACTTGACAAATATGTTTACATGTGGACTGGACTCTTCATCAGTAGGGGGTGCTATCATCGTGTATAATCAGCAGCTATCTAACTGTAACACCATTATGCCTCACCTCTGACAGCCAGCCAGCTTCCTGGAGATGTTTCACCCTCAGAGGTGCTGCACTTGTAGAGCCCTTCATCAGATTTGGAAACATTGTTAATGGTTATCTCTTCTGCAGGACTGCCCTGCATGAGGACGCCATCTTTGTAGAAAT
>NW_023339984.1:17616189-17619115 GCF_004916995.1 Morone saxatilis | reverse complement strand
TGTTTTATGTTCATTTTCAGAACTGCAGGATGCTTCCAATGACTGGACTGCGCCTTCAGTCTCCTCTCAGAACCATCAGTGTTCTGCTCGTCCATTTTCTCCTAGCACACTTTTGTAGAGGTAAGTTACACACAAATACAATTTAAGGCATTGGAGGAAAGTTGTTGTTGAATAGAAATATTTTTTTTTAAATCAAATACCAAATGACTATGTCTAAAATGAAAGCTGTTGCTCATAGTGGGAAATGAACAGAATCTTGTGAGCTTCACTTGTTTTGGATGTCTCCACTTGTTCGGTTCACTGTTTTTGTTCACTCTCACTGCTCTCATAGAGTTGTTTTCAGCCACAGCAAAAGACTTGCCGCCAGATGATTATCACCACAAAAAAACGGACTAATTTCTAGGTCTGCAAGACCAGGTGGATGAAGCCTGTAATTGTGAACCTTTGGCCAACCGACTCGACATTATTGAATTAGCATGTACATGCTTCATAAAAAAAAAGTTTGAAGCTGGAATTATGCCTCTGGAGGCTGTACGTATGAAAATGTACACAGTTGGCATTTGGACACGTTTGCCTTTATTTCATACTTGTATGTATAATGTGTGTCCATATGGCAATGTCACATTGAGCAAACAATAATGTGAAGAAAACATGAGTAAACAAGGCACCACATCAATGTAACAAAAGTTTAAAAATATTGCCATCCTACCAAATTTAAATCTAATTAAAATGGTCAAAGGGCCAACAATATTGAGAGGAATTTAGTTTCTTATGCTGTGAAGTTCAGTGGATCTTAAACTGGGGGGTTATCAACAGCAACCTGATTATTCTGAGGGATCGAGACACTTAAGTGCTGAGATCACTCGTGGCAGTGCTATTTAGAAATGTATGCCAAAGGTATGCAATCTATAAAACAAAAATGTAGAAAACTGGATCTACTAATTAGGTTGATTGAGACACAGGTCCACAGTATGCACTGTTGAGATTTGAGAGCTACGTACCATTGCTCATTACCCCATTCTTGCACTGGTTCCTATGAAGACATTTATGTGCGTCACTGCAGAAGCATAATTTCTGCTGAACCAATTTAGTTCTTACTGCAAGTACAAATTATTTATTTTATCTTCCAGGTCAGTCTCAGTTAATTGGTTCACCTCAGCCAATAGTAGCAACAATTGGTGATGACATCATTTTGCCGTGTCATCTGGAACCTGCGGTGGATGTTACTGTCAAGACATTGGAGTGGACGAGACCGGATCTGAACCCCAGATTTGTCTATGTGTGGCGTGCTGGTCAGGAGCTCGTAAATGTAAAGAATCCAGCCTATAAAGGAAGGACATCATTGTTCGCTGGTGAAGTGAAGCATGGAAACATTTCACTGAAGCTCTCCAAAATAAAACCTTCTGATGAGGGGAGATACAGATGCTACATTCCAGATCTGACTATAGACTCTTTCATTGAGCTTGTTGTTGGTAAGTAGATACACAATGTATGTGTAAAGGGGAATTTGGTGCAGTCTGTACATTGTATCCAGTGAATCATTTGGAGGATAAACAATGATGATGGCAGCTGATTTACCTCTTGAAATTCATAATAATGTGTGAAACAATTGGTTTGTTATTTAATAATAATGTACAAATTATATGGCTTTTTTAATCTTTGTGAGTGATCATTGATTTTGATTGCCAGAACTACCTACCTAACTAACTCACACTGACTTTTTAATGTCTACAACTCCAATACCATTTCAGTTCTATTTCATTTGTATAACACTAAATCATAACAGAAGTTATTTCTAACTGAAAGGGCTAGACCTTTGACCTTTGAAAAGTGACCTAACTCTTGGCCTTGAAAATAATGTTACTACTGTGGGTAACAAGCTAGTTCAGCCAGGCATGCTAATTTTGCCAGTTTATCAGAATTTATGAGAGCCAAATACATTGTTTATCTATAGTCTATATTATAAAAAATAGGGTCAGTCAGGTCAGGTCAAAATTAGGGGGAAATGTGCCAGAGTTAACAAAAAAGCTATTTTTGTCCATAGTATTTTTATGTGCTTTTTCTCTAAAATCGGTAATACTTATTTAGTAGAGCTTCTTTCGGAGCACTTCTTTTTAGGGGAAATTCAAAGCTTGACAGAGACTTCTTGTGTCTAGTTACGGTTGCTAAGTATCAGACAATCACTGCTTGGGGATGGGAATGGCCAAAAAATGACAGAACAGATTAAGAGTCTATCGTCAGCACACTAGCATGCTCACAATGAAAACATTTGGTGCTAGGTGAAAAGTCAGAGAATCACCCAGTTTATCCTCTGGGCACCATGGACATATGTACTAAATGTCAGGCCAATCCAGCCAATAGCTGTTAAAATGTTTTTGTCTAGATGAAAGCCATAGACTTACTGACCAACACTGCTATCCACAAAGGGCCAATGTTGCCAAAGATGACATACAAGTAACCAAACAATGACTATAGTCACCGGGCTCCACTGCTATACATAAACTGTACAATCAGCCAGTGTCATAGGGGTTGGGTATTGCTGTACTGAGGCTATCAAGTGCTTGGCTACATCTTAGCTTCAGACTCAATAGTTGTTTTTTGAACTCTAGTACAACATCCTTGAAATGAAATACAGCCATGATTCAAGTTTTTCAACTTCCAACTTTTGGAAATGTCAAATATGACCCATCACCGGTTATTATGTAAAGGCAATGCTATACAGTATGTGTTTATTATTAGCTTTTCAGTTCTCAGTTTATCTGCATTTGTGCACCTTTTTTGATTATTAACTATTAACAGTGATTGCATAACTGACAACTGGTTTAAAATCTTTCCTTTTGCTCAGCTTCAGGTGCTGTTTCCCCACCTGTCATCACTTTATCAGGGATTGAAAGCCACAGAAGAGGACTGGTTCTACAGTGTGAGT
>NW_023339984.1:17615962-17616089 GCF_004916995.1 Morone saxatilis | reverse complement strand
AGCTAGCACTATACGAAATATGTACAATCCATCAGTGCTGCTTCATATGCATGTTTGTGATATTTTAACTAGTTCTACTTTTATTTTAAAGTAATTCAAGTAAACCTATCAAAAGGTCCAAGGAGGG
>NW_023339984.1:17615609-17615827 GCF_004916995.1 Morone saxatilis | reverse complement strand
TCAGAACTCACAGTGCAGAGCAGTCTGTTGCTCTGGGACTGCAGAACATTAGGACCACCAGGGTTCCCAGGTGCTCACAATGTTATGGCTGATCGGTGTACATCAATACATTTTCTCATGTGGTCTGTGTCTGAGAAACCAAAGCATCATCACAAGCATCTGTTGTGTCGGAAATAAAACATAAAAACACAGACTGATACTGAGAAAACTGACATACA
>NW_023339984.1:17613163-17615584 GCF_004916995.1 Morone saxatilis | reverse complement strand
TTAGATCTTCTGGGATCATATTATTTTTCTAATATGAAAATCAAACATATTAAAAAGAAATGTGTCATAGTTGATAATGTCTATATTATGTATGGGACTAAAAAAAGATAGTTTATTCTGATAGTTTCAAATATAGTTTATAAATGTAAACACTAATCCATTAAAATCTAAATTCCAATGTAACTTAGGACTATGTCTCTGTATTTAATAGCACATTTCTATCAGATTTGTATCCTCATAAACTGCCTTTCTTGATTCCTGTCCTTTAAGGATATACAACGCAAATGAAGTTACGGAGTCTAGCCGCACTTCAATATGTGTAAAAATATATTTGTATTTTCAGTTTGTCTATTTTACATTTTACAAACTAATGTTGTTCTATTTGTTCTGGAACAAACGATTGCTATGTGTATGTGTATAGTTCGCAGTGAGACTTAAGTCACCACCCCCCGCTCCTAAATTGTTCACGTTCAAGAAATCATGTAATCACGCTAATGAATTATCGAGTACTCCAAGAGCAGTCATATATAACAGAGACTTATGATTTGAGAAAACTATAGATGAGACTTTTACAGCAGAGTATTCTGTTGTTTTTCCCAGATTGCCGTCTGTTTAGGCGAGAGTCCACATTGGGAAACACTGATCTACAGCAAAGGTAGCATTTTTTATATGCCTAAAGAATTAAGTTTTTGCTTCCAAGGGACACTGCCCAAAGCTACAGTACATGAACACATGAATATTTCACATCATTTCTGATATCAAATATAGTACCGCCTTTAGGCCTTAGTACACAAGGTAGTTTGTTTTCAATTAAGATCCAGAAAAATTCATGTTATTCAGTTTTCAAGCCTTTCTTTTGGGAGATGCACACCTTCGATTTGCTCATTTGGGTTTATGCCTCTTACTGGTTATGTCAGCTCTCCACATCCCCTTTTGGTAGATTGCTGGGTATACGTGGAGATTATATGTCAAAACGACTGTTTTGAAATTTGTGTATTATTCCAAATATAAATGCCTGAACACATCATTGCTAACAAGAATTAAGCTAACCCACTCATACGAAATATGAAAATCCATTAGTCGTTGCGCATAGCGAGTGTGACATTTTACCTAGTCTTGCTTATTTAAAGTAATCAAGTAAAACCTTCAAAAAGTCCAACGGAGGGAAAAGAACTGGATACAGAGTGGGGCATTGGGGGCCGGAGAGCTCATTGAGCAGGTGGGAGTGAAGGTTGACCAACAGGACGAGCTATCGTAGGGCTCAAACTCTGAATCAGTTATTGCTGTCTGATTTAGAAGGATGGGTCAGAACTCACAGTGCCAGAAGCAGTCTGTCTCTGGACGCAGAACATTAGACCACAGCTTCCCAGGCGCTCACATGTTATGGCTGATCGGTTACATCACATACAGTTCTCATGTGTGTGGCTAGAAACCAGAGAGCATCATCACAAAGCAGCTGTGTGTCGGAAATAAAAACAAAAAACACAGACATGATACTAGAAACTGACAACAAACTTTAAAAACTACTTGCAGCACAGTCGAGTACCTCTGTGGTTCCTAACAGTTCATTCATTGAGAAAATGTCTGAACGCCAAATATGAACATGTGACACAGCAAGGTAACAACAGTACATTAAAAAATGGATGAAGATAAAAAATGTGTCAAACAAGGTTTAATTATTTAAAGTTGCATAATGTTATGTATGTGACTTGTGTGTGTCACAGTAACATCTAGCTCATGTCACATAATATAGGCCAGATAACCCAACCAAACTGCATTCACCATGTGTTAGAAAGGCAGCGCAGTGCCTCTCATACCGATGCTAGATGCACAAATCTGTACAGGAAGCCGAGGGGCATGACAAACAGCGTTGTTATTTGATGAACTGGGAATGAGAACAGGATGATCTTTTCTAACCTGCCAGATTTCTCTGACCCAAAGCATGATGGGATTCCCTGCATCATTATCGTAATCACTAAACAAGCTTCCAATATACTCGAGTATCATTCATTTGTGTGTAACTGTGAGTTTCCCACAGTGAAGTAGTCCCACCAGCAGCAGCAGCAGAGCCACCATCACAATGGTGAACACAGTCCACATGGTTTTATAAATCCTCAGATTTAAATATATATAGTTTATTTGTTATTTTGTTTTGTATTGCAGTTTATATTGTCGATTTAGAATCACTTCACTATTTTCTTACTGGAAAAAAAATATAAAAACTATGTAGATTTAGCAGAGCTCCAGATGCTGATGTATGTTTTCTAAGTATTTGCTTTGAGAAATATCAACTTTAAAACTTTTTGGACCTGTACATGTCCTGTAGAATATTTGTACAGTCTATAATATTTTATATACCTTTATAGCCGAAAAACATTTGTGAACAGAAACCACTCATTATTCAAATAATAAAAATAAGAT
>NW_023339984.1:17612457-17612995 GCF_004916995.1 Morone saxatilis | reverse complement strand
GTGTTATTATACAAAATATCGTTATTTGAATCCATACATTCATGTTTGGCTATTGCCACTAGGGGGTCATTTTTAGTAAAGAAAAGTGTATCATGAATCCCAGTAATGTCAGAAATCATGAAAGGAATAGGAAAAAAAAACAGTCCATCATGTAAACAACAACAACCAAACACAGCACTAAGGTAAATGGACTGCACATACAGTATCTGACTTATGTTTGTGCTATGGCCACCAGGGGGTTCAGTGAGCCTGAAACCAGGGCAAAGTGTGCTGTGCTGAAAAGATACTAACACTCACACCCACTGGGTGACACAGTGACACTACTAGCATGTTAGCAAGTATAATGTTTTATTATATTCTTTCAATATTATTGACAGTTTGCTATTTTGAAAAAAAAGACTAAACGTCAGGAAATGCAGTAACAGCAGATGGTAGAACAGGTGTGCATGTGAATATGTTAACACACTGACTTAATTACTCTCTTTATTTCTTATGCCAGACAATTTTTACTCTTTAAGCTATCGACACATTAACTTTT
>NW_023339984.1:17612107-17612352 GCF_004916995.1 Morone saxatilis | reverse complement strand
ACTGGCTTTTTAAAAATAGCTCATGCATGTACGTCTGTGGGTTTGAACCTTTTCTGTGTGTGAGAACGTCTGCAAGCATGAACATGTAACACAGAGGTTTGACACCTTACACCCAAGAGTGAAGGACTACCTTATAAGGTTTATCTATTCTGATCTGTCAGATTCCCCAGACCCAAGGCATGATGGGACCTTTACACGTGTGTCATTTATTTGTATGTAACTGAGTTTCCCACAGTGAAGTAGTC
>NW_023339984.1:17607001-17612007 GCF_004916995.1 Morone saxatilis | reverse complement strand
ACTCACAGTTACACACAGATAACTGATACACGTGTAAAGGTCCCATCATGCTTTGGATCTGGGGAATCTAAAAGATCAGAATAGATAAACCTTAAAAGGCAGTCTTTCACTCTTGAGTGTAAGGTGTCAAACCTCTGTGTTACATGTTCATGCTTGCAGACTTTCTCACACAACAAAAACCCACAGACGTACATGTATGAGCTATTTTTAAAAAGCCAGTCGACAGTTTTCTCAGCATACGTGGTTTTGTGTTTTATTTTAGACTCTAGAGAAGTTGGTGATATTTTGAGCTTCTCAGACACAAACCGCGTGAGAAAATGCTTTTTTGTATATAGAAGAGGCGTTCAGAAGTCAATTGCATCAAGAGTAAAACTTTAGTCAGCATTCACATTTGTTAAACCATCTGCTGTGACTGCATTACCTGCTTTTTTTTTTGTTTTAATATAATAATATAATAAGAATATAATATAACATTACACCTGCTAACATGCTAGTAGTGTCACCGTGAGCCTGTTAGCATGCTTACATTAGCATATAGCTAATAATAGCTATAAGCCTCAGAGAGCTGCTAGCATGTCTGCAGACCAGTGGGTGAGTATCTTTTCAGCACAGCACACTTTGCCCTGGTTTCAGGCTCACTGAACCCCCTGGTGGCCATAGCAAAAAATAAGCTATAAGTGCAGTCCATTTACCTTAGTGCTGTGTTTGGTTGTTGTTGTTTACATGAGGGATTGTTTCCTTTTTTTCCTATTCTTCTTATGATTTCTGACATTACTGGGGTTTATGATGGAAAATGGATGTATGGATTCAAATAACGATATTTTGTATAATAACACTGAGCTAATCACTTTTGTAATGCCTTGCTCTATAATAATAAATACATTGTGTGAACTTATTATGTGACTGATTATTTTCATAAAACATTGGTAGAGGTAGAGGTAGGCAGCACTCGTCGGAGGAAGAGAAATGAACAATTTATAATGTTCTCTTTTTTAAAATTGATTTATTGTCTTTTAGAAAATACACAAATCATATTTTTTTATTATTTGAATAATGAGTGGTTTCTGTTCACAAATGTTTGTCAGCACAAATAATTTAATAAAATATAAAATACTGTACAAATATTCTACAGGACATGTACAGGTCATAAAATTCTCAATTTTCTCATTTAGAAAATATATATCAGCATCTGGAGCTCTGCTATAGCTACATACTTTTTAAATATTTTTTCCAGTAAAAAAAATAGTGAGGCGATTCTAAATTGACAATATAACTTATTATTATTATTATAACTTAAATAAAAAACAGAATTAAAAAATCTATATATTTAAATCTGAGGATTTATGAAAACCATGTGCTGGAAACTCAATCAGACAAACTCTGAGTGTGACATAACTACTATAAATTAACATTTTGCACCTTAAGTTACAAGAAATAAGTGGAGCTCTTTGTGTAGATCTAATTTTAATATAAATAATAAATCCAGTAAAAATAAAGAGTTACATTAGTTCACATGTTTTACTTTACCCTTTGTCTTAATGACAGTTCAACAAATGAACATTTACAAATAAAATGAAAACTGGACTAAAGTACAGTTTTTTTAAGCACGTTCTAAACAAAGCGTTACTTATTTTGTTGATACAATATGGATTCCTACAGGGTTTCTGAGTCATGTTGTTCCTGAAGTTTAGGTTTGTGTGTTACAGCATTATGATGTTCTGGGTGGTTTTCCTCATTGCCCTTGAATGTCAGTTCAATCAGGAGAGACTTCGTTTTTGAATGAACAGATAGATTGCATTGATATGTGTACAATGAAGATGAGAAATACACCCCACCGTAATGTCATCATTTTTAAAGGGGTTGGTGAAGCCGTGATTAGTGTAGGGAACCCCCTGATGGAGTCTAGACTCTGGTGGTGGTGGTGAAGAGATGAAGAATATCTGGATGTGAGGAAGAGTGGACTTCTGAGGAGCTCAACCTGGGCACTCGACAGTGTGAGAACTCTTCAGCAATTCTGACTGTAAGATATGTTCAGACAGGTAGATTATAGATGTTTAGTCAATACAAATATGAAAGAGGGAACAATTAGACATTAATAGTTATACCGAGTACTGAAAATAGGGCCATTAAACAAAGAAAGCACTGTCAACAGGATTCAACAAGAATGTTTCACTTAAAAAAGTACATCAACAAAATCTGATCTTTATCATATTTATATTGTAAATACATTCACTCTCACACTTCTCTGTGTTTCAGTAAACTTGAGTCCAGTTTTGTAACCGTTACTTATAATGACACCCCAAATAAACATCCTGGACAGGTTAGCGGTTGATAACAGGCTGGTACATAGAGAGAAACAACAGTTCAGACTCACTAACGCTCAATAACCTGCATGTCTTTGGACTGTGGGAGGAAGCTGAAGCACCCTGAGTTGCTCTTGTTCTTTGTTCTCTGAAAGCAATGTCCTGGATTTTTACTTACATCTTTGTTTCACTCATTCAAAACCTCTGTTTGCACTATCATGAGCATTTCTCTTTCTTCTTCAGTGACAAACTGATCTTCAGTTTTGTTTCCTTCGGAGCGGTTCTTCTTTTCTCCTATATCAGTTTCATTCCTGTGGCTTCTCTTGTTCTCTGTGTAAAATAGACTTTAGTTGCATTTCAAGGAAGTGTCACAGCATATGAACCATTTCAGTCTGAAATCAGGTATAAAATGGAGTAGAACAATCAGACACTTGACTAGACAAACCAGCCACCATACCACCAGACCATAGTAAGTGGTCACTATACCTCGGTAACTCATTGAGAATAACTTGACATTTACAAAGCAAGACAATTAGTTTGTGACTTACTGTTGACTATTTTTCTCCATTTCCACACAAAAAAGACAACCAACATTAGCAGGCTGCAAACAGTTCAACTAACAATGATGGGAATGGAGGAAGTGCACTGGAAATCAAAGAAATCATCTGAAATGATAAAACACAAAATAACATGATATGTATAAAATTAGATCTTAGCTACTGAAAACTTAATAGTCATCACATCATGGGGGAGGTTTACCTGGAACATAGATGTGTGTCTCTCTGTTCTGTTCGGGACTCTACAGGTGAAGTTGTTGCTGTGTCTTCTTCTCCACAGTCACTCTGCTGCTGACAGTATAGAGGTCCATTCAGGACCTCTGACTGTCTCTGCTAGGTCACCAAGAGCAGGAGTTTCCCTCACCGTAAGACCAGGACCCACATCATGGCTTCTGGATACCAGCGTTAGAGTCACAGTTTAGATCACTGCTCCTCTGTTTCTGTCGATCCCCAATAAACTGATGTCCGGCGAGGAGGCAGTATCTGATACTGAGCAAAAAAAAAGTTGCTATCAGTAGATACCTTGGACGACAATTAACAATCTCCAAACTATTTAAATTAAGACATTGATCTGAATAAAGCTCCCTGTTTATCAACAATCAAGACTTTTAGGAGCTTTACATGAAGGTCTGATGTAAAACCACAATCCTTTAGCCTAAACTGCACTATCAACACTCACTGTGTGTGTACTTACCAACAACAAGCCTCACAGAAGATTGTTTTTGAAGCAGTGGAAGGTTGCATTCATATGTTCCCTGATCAGAGGATTGTACTTTGGACCAATTAGCTGAGATTGACCTGGAACATATTAGATGTTTTTAGTGGGAAGCAGCTGTTAATAACACAGCTTTTTCCAAACATCGATACAAAAGTGAACGATGGAGATGCTTGCTGTGACTGAACCACTAGGAAGATAATATTTTTTACAGTTTTCATCAAAATGTTACAAACAGTGACAAGTTGTTCATTTCAATGCCAGTTTAATCCAACCCTATCTCCCAGAGCAACACATCCTCGCTCTCTCACACTCTGTGCTTCATGTAGGCACCAGTTTTGCATGTGCAGGGCTTTCTTGCAGTCAAGTTAGCAAGAACTAATATGGCAATGTCTGGTTACACTTTCAAATAAAGGGTTTGCTGATAAAACATTTCACTTTTATGAGTTGAAATACTAAACTACTTAGGTGTAGAAAAAGATTGTGATTGTTTAAAATGAAGAACGTAAGGTAATGTAATGCACGTATCTTATGTAAACGTAAGTTACATTATACAAAATATAAAAGAAACATGACTTCAACTGTCATGAAATCATTAATGCCAGTGGGCAGATCAAGAATTATGAAAGGCCAGGGCAGTGTCAAATTAATTAAATTAGATCTATTAGCATTTGTAAATGTGCAACCCACATGCTGTTAATGCATTGTAATGTGTTTCCCAACCTCATAGTTTATGGTTCTAGTTCAGGCTTAAAATACTTCAATTTAAGACAAGGCCTAATGTAAGGCTACAGTGACTCCAATCTCTGTTGTAAAGATCGATGCCCCCATCAATCAAGTTGATCTGGGCTGATCGCATACTGTAATACGTGATAAATGTTATATTAAAATAATTGTGTGTGTAGAACATGCCTGGAGAGCATGATAACTAAAATACAGTCATCCCTACATTTGTAACAGATATTGATGCTACTGATGGTTTTTGTAATTATAGCCAAACTAAAACCGCAAAATGTAGAACTGAGCCACTGCGTTTGTGTGTGAGTTACCTTTACAAGGAGTGTGTTAGGAGAAGATGGTAAGAACGCAAAACACATAGGGGCTGAGCTGAGATCAGAAGGGTCAGTCCGTCTGCCTGGTGAAGCATCCCTGCAGCCGCTGAAAATGGACGCAGTGATACGTAGAATGAAATGTATTTATTTTATTTAGGTCTAATATGTAATTGAAGAAATTCCTGAGCAGACCTTGAAAGGGGAACGTCACTTATTGGAAAGATTTTAAAATAAAAAAGGGTAGAAATCAAAAGCAGTAGGTTCGAATAATAAAGAAAAAAAAAATAACTTCAAGGCGAACCTCAAGTAGCTATGGCACCAATTTTTGTGTAATGAACAACTTGTCTGTAACTTACTCTTTTATGCAACAATAAGATTT
>NW_023339984.1:17606308-17606976 GCF_004916995.1 Morone saxatilis | reverse complement strand
AAACATTTCACTTTTATGAGTTGAAATACTAAACTACTTAGGTGTAGAAAAAGATTGTGGATTGTGTTGAAATGAGAACGTAAGGTAATGTAATGCACGTATCTTATGTAACGTAAGTTACATTATACAAAATAAAAAGAACATGACTTCAACTGTCCATGAAATCATTATGCCAGTGGGCAGATCAAGAAATTATGAAAGGCCAGGCAGTTCAAATTTAGATTCTATTACATTGTAAATGTGCAAACCACATGCTGTTAATGCATTGTCAATGTGTTGTCAACCTCATAGTTTATGGTTCTATTCAGGCTTAAAATACTTCAATTTAAGACAAGGCCTAATGTAAGGCTACAGTGACTCCAATCTCTGTTGTAAAGATCGATGCCCCCATCAATCAAGTTGATCTGGGCTGATCGCATACTGTAATACGTGATAAATGTTTTAGCACATTAAAAATAATGTGTGTGTGTAAGAACATGCCTGGAGAGCATGATAACTAAAATACAGTCATCTACATTTAGTAACAGATATTGATGCCTACTGATGGTTTTGTAATTATAGCCAACCTAAAACCCAAAATGTGAACTTAGCACTGCATTTGTGTGTGTTAGTGTGTAGTTTAAGAAGAAAAAAAATAATAACTCCAAGGCCGGACTCAAGTACTATGG
>NW_023339984.1:17601514-17606208 GCF_004916995.1 Morone saxatilis | reverse complement strand
AGTTTAAGATCACTGCTCCTCTGTGTCTGTCAATCCCCAATAAACTGATGTCGGGCGAGGAGGCAGTATCTGATACTGAGCAAATAGAAAAGTTTAACGGTGTCAGTGAAAAGGAAAATATCGATACTAATATAAATACCATACCATACTTTTACTCCCCAAATTATTGAATTTAAGAAAATAACTTGACTAAACGAGTTTTAAAATAATAACTTGCAGAGAATTCATATTTCAAATCCTATATCAGATATTAGATATTGCTACATCATTATTAAACTATACAGGGCCCCACAAACAGTTAACAATCATAGGGCCCATATCAAACCTTCTACATTTAAGCACGATACTTTTAAACAAGTTGTTTTCATATGATGGCACTAGGTCAGTAGGGAACATAATATTAACTTCCATAGCTAGCTGATGATATACAATTCAGCCTTTCTGTTGAGCCAAGTGATGTAGATGCCTTAATGTTCCTCACCACCAGGGCGCGTGGATGGTTCACCTGGTAGAGCTGGTGCACCATGTGAAAAGGCTAAATCTTTGCTGCAGCGGCCATGGGTTTGACTCCGATCTATGGCCCTTTGCTGCGTATCATCTTCTCTGCCTCTCCCCCCTTTCCTCCCATTCTACAACCTCCTGCAAGTTTTATGCCCCGTATATGAAAAGCAACAAAGGTGGCATTCCCTCATCTCAGGATTGGCCAATGCGGTTTTAACTCACCTTCTTATTAAAAAGTCCATTGAGACACTAGCGGTGTTCAGTTGGTTGCAAACTTCACTACTAAACGCCACTAAACTCTACACACTGGACCTTTAAATGTGTTTTTCATAAGTTGTGTGTTCTCACCAAAACTGTTCACTGGATGCAGAGCCTACACCAAACTGCAATACGAACACTCACTGTGTTTGTGTACTTACCAACAACAAGCCTCACAGAAGATTGTTTTTTAAGCAGTGGAAGGTCGCATTCATATGTTCCCTGATCAGAGTGTTGTACTTTGGAGAGTTTCAGTGAAATGTTTCCCTGCTTCAGTTCATTGATGAACAGTGATGTTCTTCCTTTGTAGGATGGATTTATTTCTTTTATGAGTTCCTGACCAGAACGCCAGACATGGATATATCTCGGGTTTAGGTCAGATCTCTTCCACTCCACTGTCTCTGCAGTAACATCCAGCGCAGGTTGCAGGTGACATGGCAAAATGATGTCATCCCCAACTCCTGCCAGTATTGACTGAGGTGGACCAATTAACTGAGACTGACCTGGAACATATTAGATCTGTTCATTAATTCCTGTGGTAGGAATTGGCTACAAGGCACTGTTGTAATAATACAGAGCATTTGTCTTAAAGTAAATTACCAGTCATAGCAGCATTATTTTCCATACATCAATAGAAAAGTGGAAGATGAAGACAAATCCATTTCAATGTCAGTTTAATGAACACATGCAGGCATCCAACCAACCCATAGAGCTTATATTTTTATTCTTTACAACAGAGAATGCCTTTGGAGAGAAATGGAATATGTCCTAGTTTGACAAATGTTTACACTGAATATATCTGCTTAACATAGCAGAAGATACTTTATTAACATATGTAACGTGTAATTGAATTTGATCCAAAACCCGAAATAAGAAGAGCATTTGTGTGTTACTTACCTTTACAAGAGTGTGTTAGGAGAAGATGTAAAACCAAAACACTGAGGGGCCGGAGTGGAGACTGAAGTGTCAGTCGGTCTGTCTGGGGAAGCCTCCTGCAGCTCTGAAAATGGAGCAGTTATATGATGTTTGAAAAAAATGCTTTTGAATTGATTCTTGGAGGTGAAATGAATGAATGAAGTAATTCAGCAATAAATAGTCACACAGCCTGAGACATTCTTTTGAACCTACTTTGGGGCAAATCCCAGATACAGTCAGAATTTAAAATACATCAAGTGCTTCTTCAAAATCAAAGGTTCTGTTATCCCCTCCATTTTGTGATTTGTTTTACCTGATTAATTTAAAAATAACATCTTTAATCAATGAAATACAAATAATCTGATATCTTAATATATTTACATATAATACTGTTTTATTATTGGTGTGTGTAACTGTGACTCTGTATGTTAATTTGTGTTTCTATGTAAAGTTAGTTACATAGAACCCCCCTACAATTCAAAACGGATTGTACATAATAGCATATCTATGCATGGTGCAATAAAAACTGTGTTATACTTGTTATAACTGTTGGCATCAACATTTCCAATGACAAAGAGACAATACATGCAGACCTATTTTTGTTCTAAAGGTGATATTGTCTTTAAAAATAGAAGTTAAAACATGTAAATTCGGCAAAAACAAATGAATAAGACGACGTACCTGCATGATGTGTCGGCCATTTAATCAGACTGCACAGCCAAAGTCTGTAAATCATTAATTGTGACCTTTTCTCACTTTATTCTATCCAGTGCAGGTTGCTGCATATTATTTTATTTAATCCAGCACCAACAAATCAAAAATTAAATTCCAGATTTACTGAAGGCCATTGTTGAAGTACTAATGGTGTTATAGTTAATTTATCAGTTAAGGTTAAACACAATATGGGGTTTCTGTCTGGGTTCAAGAACTAAGATCACTTTCACTTTGAGTGTCTTTGTTAACAGTTGAACTTTGAGCCTGTTGCTAGGTAACTGATCACTAGTATAAAATATTACAGCTGCAATTAAATCATCAGGAGCAATAACAATGATTTTGTAACATCTCACCAACTTGAGAAAAGGGAAGTGTTCATGAGGTAGTTGTTAGGTCCGTTATCTTACTGCAGGGGGCAGAACAGGACTTCAGATTCACACTGACTGACTTCTTTCTCAGGTCCGTGCTGTTCATACGGATGCTGATTGAAGCCCAGCAGCATCTACATACATCAGATTTTAGTGGAGTGTTCATGCTGACTGTAGCTCTTCAAAATAGATTTCTGAATGCAAAACAAAATATTCATTTGTCTTTCAGTGGTCGGTGTACAGCACAGCAGGTCTGTTCAGTTGTCTATAGGTTCAGTGAAACCCTATCTGGTGGCTCTACACAACAACACAACAGCTGCATTGATGTTAGCCCCTCAGCTTTATTGTCAGAGCTGTATGTTGAAGCCACATGAGTTTGGCCTCAGCTTTTCAACATCAGAAAACAGGAACAGGAAGAGGAAGCTTTCATCTGCATTCTACTTCAGCCATACTTCAGTCTGATGCTCAGTCAGCACCGAGACAACATGGTGGTTGCAGCTTTCTGCTTCAGACTGTGTGAGCTCTGCATCTCAGGTCTCTTCTTTTTAAGTGTGACATGTTCTTGTATAAATATATACAGTAAATGAGACTATGGTTCATGTATAGTTTGTTTCCTTTGTCTATACAGTCATGCTTGGATTCATTCTGCCGGGTGCACATGTTGAGAACAGAGGTAAGTAGGACTTCGCTAAAGATAAGACAAATATTTAATATTTCTATATTATTAATATCCTTGAAACTTCTAAAAGATGGTATCATTAAAGTTCTTACAGTTTTGTTTTGCAGTAATGAATCAGAATTTGAATTGTCATGACTTACATTTTAAATGTACGTCACACTGCACTAATTAAACTGTAACTGTCACAATGTGCTGATAGAGTGATTTGTCTTGATTGTGTTCTTTGAAACTGATTTTTTCAGCAGTGTATGTTTAATTTGTTTTAATTCTTTCTCTCTGTTTCTGTCTCAGATGCAGCTTTTCGTATTGTTCCAAACCGACTGCAGGTCTTTCAGTACGAGTCTGTCTCCTTTCACTGTGAGGGTCACGATGGCTTCACTCAGTGGAGAGGGATCAGGAACACTGTGGGGTTCATTCAGCATGCAGTGAGGGGGTCCAGTACTATATGAACCATTCACAGAGCTACTCTCAGACGTGGAGAGCACTGGTGTGAGATGACAGGGAAGAGAACAAACAGCGCACATCACATTACTGTATGTTAGAAATTAAGTTCTATAAAGGTCATGTGAGGTCCATGAGTTATCCCTCAATGTAAAAAAAATACGTTGAGAGAATTAAAAAAAACAGATTTACAACTGCCATCATCTTGCCAGCTTATCCCGATTGAATAATGTATTTTACCAATTCTAGGTTTAGTGTGGCCAGGGCACGTTTGCACTTTTATCGAAGGGAAGAATAGATTATATTTGCTGTTCCCCATAATCCGGCTAAATCATACCCTTTTATTGAAGTTCCATCTTCATAAGCTTGTCTTGACAATTTAAGGGTTTGAATTGATTCAACATATTATGCGAAAAACATTCCACCTTTAAAGTTGCTGGTAGTTTTTGAGTGAAGAATCGAATTAGACTTTCTCACAGTCTCTGTGCTCTTATAAGGACTAAGGTCTTGTTTTTCAGGGGGCGTGACCTGGAGAGTCAGTCTTTCGATGTAAGAAAGGTTAAAGTGACTCTGGCTGCAGACAAGACGACTTCCCAACTCACAGCTGGTTCCTATAAAGCGGCTCCTCATGAGAGCTTCTACAGGTGAGATGATCATCCCATGTTCAATTGATGAAGGCTCTACAGTCGAATCTCTGGAGTGGAGTCAGCAGAGTGGTTGGCTTGTCAGGTGAATCATTCACTGTTTATCTTCTAATGGTTCCTATAAAAGCGAACCCCTGATAGATTTCATTATGTACGAGATGTAATGTACTCAGC
>NW_023339984.1:17600725-17601489 GCF_004916995.1 Morone saxatilis | reverse complement strand
CCGGAACATCTTCAGGTGGTGTTCTGCTTTTTATAGGAACCATTAGAAGATAAACAGATCAATCTTTCACCTCTGTCACCTCTGACAGCCACCAGCTTCTCTGCTGATTCTCCAGCTCCAGAGATTCTGCACTTGTAGGATCCTCATCAGACTTGGAAACACTGTGGATGATCATCTCTCCTGTAGAGCTGCCTCTCCATGGAGGAGGCCCATCTTTATAGAAACCAGCTGTTGAGGTTGGAGGAAGTCGTCTTGTTTCTTGCAGCTGCAGAGTTCACATTGTTGCTCTTTCACAGGGAGGACTGGACTCTCCAGGATCACTGAATCAGCTGAAAAACAAAGGTTTTATCATTTTATTCTGACATTTTATTAGAAATGCAGTGCTATTTGTTGAAGTACCAGAATGCAGTACGGTTAGGTTGTTGCTCATTTTAAAGTTATGTAACCATTGTTCCTATGTACTATGTAGCTAACGTGAATTAACAGGGTCGGCTGTGAAAATGTAGCTAAGCAAGCTTTCATTTCGTGCAGGCATTGCTGATGCAGCACAAGCTGGCTTTGTAATATCTCTTTGCAAATGATTCACAAATAAAGAAACTGTCAGAGGAGTGAAAACATTTTATTTTACCTTTTCTAGTTAAAGTTAGCTAGCTATAGACGGGAGAAGGAATCGTTTAATTAATCTGCCACTCGAAGGCTACCAGCAGCTCCTGGCAACTTTTAAGGTGCAATGTTTTCCTGATCAACACACCTTTAATGTTAAC
>NW_023339984.1:17599536-17600659 GCF_004916995.1 Morone saxatilis | reverse complement strand
TAAAAAAATATACATACACATTTTCAGCTGGAGTATGTGCATAGTGAACATTCTGTAATATTTCCTCAAAAATAGTTGCAGGAAGTTGTTCTGGTGCGCTCTGGAAGATTGATGTCAGTTTATACTCTTTCTCTCTGTCTCTCTATAGGCACAGAGATTTCAAGCAGTGACTTTTTTAATAGAAACTTCAACTTACCAGTAATGTTGATGTTGGCGCTGTTGCTTCTCTCTCCTCCTTCAGTCTCACACCAGTACTCTCCACTGTCTGATGGATAGGCTCTGTGAATGGTGCAGTATAGTACTGGAGCCCCCTCACTGCATGCTGAAATGAACCCCACAGTGTTCCTGATACCTCTCAACTGAGCAGAGCCATCGAGACCCTCACAGTGAAAGGAGACCGACTCAAGATCAAAGGCCTGCAGTCTGTTTGGAACAATACGAAAAGCTGCATCTGAGACCGAAAGAGACAGAGAGAAAAATGAAAATAAATTTAAAATCAAGACAAATCAATATATGTGCACCTTGTGACAGATACAGTTTAATTCGCATAACAAAAATGTAAAAATTATCAGTAATATTTTCTTTGATGTGAATATGTAGAGAGGTAATAACATATGATGCAAAAATAAACAAATTTTCTTATATTTCACCTTGACTAAGTGCTACTTACCTCTGTTCTGAGCATGTGCACCCAGCAGAATGAATACAAGCATGACTGTATGGACAAATAAAACAAACTTTCAACCATAGACTCATTTACTGTACATATAAATGTACATTTAAAAAGAAGAGACCTTAGATTCAGTACTCACACAGAGCTGCAGCCTCCATGTTGTCTCGGCGTTGACTGAGCATCAGACTGAAGTACAGCTGAAGTAGAATGCAGATGAAAGCTTCCTCTTCCTGTTCAGTTTATTTCTGACGTTGATAGAAGAGCTGAGGCCGAACTCAATTGGGGTTTTCGCCGCAGTTTGTGACAAACAGCCTGTTGCTTGTTTAAGGTACAGCACAAATCAAAAGCCCACATTTCGTTTCATAAGGAGAAACACACCTACTTTCAAACATTATGAAAGACTTGGATATCAACAGGGTTTTCGGTTATGTCGACCTTTTCATTACATCA
>NW_023339984.1:17599136-17599507 GCF_004916995.1 Morone saxatilis | reverse complement strand
ATCAGTGGTACGCTGATGCCGTGAATATCATAGCAGGGGATGTCAATCATGCAGACTTAAAGGCAGCACTCCCTAAATTCCAGCAGCATGTTAAGTGTGCTACAAGGGAGATAACACCTTGGACACGGTATACTCGAACATTAAACAGGGCTACAGGGCAAGGCCCCTACCACACCTGGGCCAGTCTGACCACTTGTCCTTGCTTTTAATCCCTGCATATGCCCCCCTCAGGAAAACTGCTCCCGCCATCACAAAGACTGTTGCCAGAGGGTGCCTCCCAGCAGCTACAGGACTGCTTTGAGAGGACCAACTGGGGGGTCTTTGAACATCAGGATCTGGAAGTGTTCACAGATAGTGTTCTGTGCTACATT
>NW_023339984.1:17595678-17599036 GCF_004916995.1 Morone saxatilis | reverse complement strand
GTTACAGCTGATATGTACAGTATACGGATATATGGAAAATAAGTTTAAGGAGGAGAAGAAGAAAGGGGAGGAAGCTGAGAAAAAAGTGGAGAACTTAAAGAGGCAGCTGGAGACGAGGTCCATTTTTTATCCTAAAACACTGTAAATGAATTAATTTCATCTCACTTTCTTTTAATCTTCTTCACAAATTATTTATATTCATCTGAAAGCACAGCAGTCTATATCTGAAACACCACCACCATGATCATCACCTCTCCATATAACAAAAAGTGACAATAACTATTATAATTCCTCTGTAAATCTAAACAGTGAAGCAAAGCGAGTTTTTGAATTTGAAATTCTTACTCTCGTCTTTCATTGACTTTGTGTGCTTTTAGGTAACATCTCTGATCTACCTGGTGTACTTGAACACATCTTTGCGTCAGAGTTACTGCACATTTTTCAAAAGGCTACAAATTACAATTAATGTATTTGCATTGCTGCCACTTATTCACTTTTTAAGAAAACTCTATAACAGACACGTCAAACATCTAAATACAAAGTGTCTTTAAGTGACGTTTCTTGTCCAACATCCATCCGTCTGTCTGTTAGCTAGTTGATTGGTCTTGAATGATATGTGTGTGTGTGTTGTCTCCCTCTCAGCAGGTTAAGAATGTCAGCTCGGGCAGTTAGAGCTCAACCACATGACCTTAAATGAATTTGACCTGTGAGGTAGGTATATCCCTCTCAGAAACCCGTCCAATAACACTGAAGACACTGTGTCTATATGCATGTGGACAATATGCACAACAATAATATTTCAAATAGGCCATTCAAACAAATGAATAACCTGTTTTTTACCCTACAATCCATTTGCTCTTGTTTTCATGTAAAGAGGGAAATGACATTCAATCACACAATGGATTTATCACTCTAACATTTGTTTGTTAGTCTTACTACTCACACACACTTATTCCATTCACCATTGTTGAGTTCCATTGAGATAAAAGAAAATATGATAAAATAATAATTATAACAAAAGCAACACTATTCTTATCATTATTACTATATTTAACTTAAACTGTTGAATGATTCTGCTTGTAAGTGTGTGACCTTCATTTCACAGATGTCACACTCGGATTACGGTACCCGTTGTACTCCCCCTGTCCTGGAGCTCTGGAGACAGACTGCAGGTGGCCCTCATTGGGGACACTGGAAAGATCCAACATCTCTCAGTTTATAGCCACTGAAATATAATAATTATAGCCCAGCCTACACCAACATGCATTCTGAGGAGTAAAGAGTGCAGTGTTAAACATCAGGAACAGCAGACTCAGATCTTCCTGTAAACATAATAAAGCCGTAAAGATGTTGTCACATGACTTTACTATTAGTAAAAAAAACAATGAACCCCTTTTCTTTATGAATATTGAATATAACACTTTACATTTTTATTCTTAACAATTCAAAACATCTTCTGTTTCAAATTATTAGAATTTAACTATTAAAAAGGTTCAAATAAATTAAACTCTGATCTAACGTAACTCAGGAATTATTATTTTGAATTTTATGAATATTTATGCTGACGTTCTCGTCCATTGAGGTGCAACTCTAATGTACATATAATACTCAGCAGATTTGTAACAGTTGTCTTTTGGATCTTCTTGACAGTGAAGATATTTTTTGTCCTTCTGTGTTTTGTATTATTTGTTATTGAATTTAAAATGTAGGTTTAGAATTCCCTACCTATCTTTATATCTTTTTATATATGGACCTTATTTTTCTTTTGTTGATGAAAATAAAAGTAATCTTAATAAATTTAATTAAATCTAATGCAGAACTTCTGTTGAAAATCAGCTCTTTTCAAATTGGGTATAGTCTTTCTAACATACTGGGCTAATGTTCTTTGCCAATCAAGTGACATTTCATTGAAAATGTGCTGATTTAACTATTAATTAAATTAATTTAAAAAATGTGAATAATGATGTGCACATATCAGAATCTTCTGCACATTGCAAATATTCTTTATAATTAATACTGTGATATTTTACACATTCCTGCACAAACTTTACATCTTCCATTTGAAATAGCAGTCATATTTTACATGCTGTCTTTTATTGTCTTTATAATATGTTTTTGTATATTATTGTTAATTTTCTATTTCTCTCATCATTCTTCTTGACGTGCACTGCTTGTTTCCATTGTCCTGTATTTATTGTTATGCACCAATATACAGAGGCAAATTCCTTTATGTGAAAACCTACTTGGCATTAAAGTCATTCTGAATATGATCATTATTACGTTATTAAGTTTCAGGAATTTGTGACTGAAGATCATTTCAAATATTTAAATGATAGGTCTTTAAAGGCTGACAATACAACAAAAGGCCAATATGGCAGGAAGACCAACACTGATCATTTTAATGCCATAATGTTTCTACACATTACAAAGTGCTTCACACAGGGGGACAACTTCATAACCAATTGGTTGTGCAACAGTAACGTTCAGTAATGGCTTTAACCTTTTGTTAAAAGTTCAAAACATATTAGCATATTAGCAAATTGTGGCATAAGATTACAATGGGACTGTCACTTAGACGTTGATGTGCGTCCTTTGATTGTTTGTATTTGTAAACCAGGCAGCTTTTTAAATGTTGCTGGTGCAAGGAATTGTGGGATGGCATTATCTCCTTTGGTAGCTAAAAAGATGGTCCAGTGTATCTTATGCTATCGAGATAAGAAAGGAAGCACTGAAGCACCTTTCCTCAGCATTTAGAGAATTGTCTGTTATCATGGCTGCCACTGAAATCCTTCCAGGTCCTTTCACTCAGTTAGGAACCTTCCTGAGCAAAAAGAGCCGACCCCTGGTCTACAGCCATGCTAGCAGCTCCATGAGGCTGCACAGAGCTATATGGTAAAGTCAGCATGCTAACATGCTCATGGTGTAATGATATGTTCACTGTTCTCATGTATTCTTATTATGTTATCATCTGTTTGCTATTTTGGGACAGACTGAACAAAAGTCAGGTGCTGCAGTAACACAGTAGACGGTTTAATGTGAATATATTTTTATTATTACTTCATATTCTGTGGTTACATTTACAAATATATATTAGGCCTACTCGAGACACATTTCACGTATTCAGCTCTATCAAACCACTAACTTTTTACTGTTTCTACCGAGCCTCCTGAACGCCTCTTCTACATACACACGTTTTCTCATGTGGTTTGTGTCTGAGAAGCTCAAATTATCACCAGCATCATCAGTCTAAAACAACACACAGAACAACATTTAAAAATACTTCATACATCAGTCAGTACCTCTGTGGGTGTGAGAGTAACACATATACTCTGTATTGGTTGGTTACCTTTATATATGA
>NW_023339984.1:17585609-17595578 GCF_004916995.1 Morone saxatilis | reverse complement strand
TCAAAGATCTTGAAATGATGTCATTGTCGTCTATTTGAGAGGTTCCTTGCGCCATAATATGGATTACTGCATTACACAACCTCTCGACAACACAACTGGATGGTATTGAACAAATCATGACAAAGGCAAGAAATTCCTCTAATTTACTTTTGTGTGTGTGGTAGTTCATTGAAAACTATTCCTGTTGACTGTTTCATTAAGCTGGTTAGGAGAAATACTAACTAAAATAGAACATATTTTTCTTTGTTTACCACACAATCCCATGTCTGTTATTTCATAGTTTGTATCTCTTCAATGTATATACAATGCAGAAAATCATTAAAAAAAACATTAAATGAGAAAGGTGTGTCCAAACTGTTGACTGGCATTGTATATGTGTTGATATAAAATCATATTTGCATGTTTTTTTATAATATGGAATATTTCTGCCTCTTTTTTTTAATCCTACACCTCCTCATCACACCAGGCTTTTTCAAATAAAATATGTATTGTTATGACAGCAGCATGATTAAAAATCAGAATTAAAACTAAGTAAAAAACCTAATTATATGTACATATAAAGGGGCTCAACTTGCCTACAACAAGCACAACAAAATATTCTTTGTGCCACTCTGGAGTGAAGCATCTGTATGTTCCCTCATCAGGAGAGTGTAAACTTTTGAGTAGTTTTGGTGAAATGTCTCTGCTTCAGTTTTTAAGTGAACACTGTTGTTCTACAATCATAGGACACATCCTCACCAGAGCGCCACACACAGAAAGCAGAGTGGTTTACTATTGTTGTTACTATTGTTACCACCGTTGGCTGACTTGCACCAATCAGTTGCACCAATCAGTTGACTCAGTTGACAGTTGACTTTGACCAGTGAGTGTATGTAAAGCTTCAGAAGCTCCTATTAACTGCATCTTCTCACAAAGTGACAGCAGAAAAAGTCTTTAAATGCACTGTAATGAAAATGTACAGTATGATGTATGATGTTGTTGAACACTAATTGTGAAAATAGTAAAAAAAAGTTCACTGGATAATAAATGTACATGCCCTGTACTGCCTAACTTTATTTCCCATATCTTATACAACAAATTCATTCTTTTGTTTTGCAGGGCAAGTGCATATTGCCATTTTATTTATTCATATTTATTTATTTTATATGTATTATTTAAGTGTATTAAATTTATGTTCCAGACTTAACTAAAAAAAACAACATTTTAAAATATGAGATGTTTTACAGATGCAGGATAATATTGTATAACTTGTTTTTTGTTTCACGCTATTTTAAATGGAACTGAAACATTATATTAATGCATAATGCACTAAATAAAATGAACAAGTTCAACACAAAGCTTCACAATTCAGCAGTATTTCTAATTTATCTACTAGCACAGAGTCTCTCCTCCTTTCTTCCGTCAGGTGTCTCTGCTCTTTGTGGCCTGTAAGACAGAAAACACAAAGGATATATCCCCAACCATGGGGGATTCAAGATCAGGAGTAATTAATGAAATTAAGAGGAAGTGGCTGGAGGCCATCAGTCTTACCTTCTGGATGGTGGAATAGAGAAGTTCCTCCTCTGTTACACTTGTTGGATTCAGAGATTCAGACTGTGCTTGAGAAACATGGGTTATGTTAAGACACATTAACTGTGATAATCTAAATGCTACATTTCAAAGAAATTATCTAAATGAATCATAATCCCCTGTTCAAGTGAAACTATTCATTTTTAGCTGCACCACTGGATAACTTAAAATAAAAAATCTTCAGTCTTTTTCTGTTTGTTCTGTCCAACACTTTCATATTATGAGGCGTGAAGCTTGAAGTCTCAAGACTGCCATAAAGGACTGTTTTGTTTTTACTTTTAAGCATGATGATCTGCTACATATCATATCAGCATCTGTTTCATAAAAAAACATGTTAATTTGTATGATGAATTGATGAGGAAGAATTTAACAATCTCACAGCCTGAGGGAAGAAGCCGTCTTTAAGACTGGTGGTACAGTAAAGGTAACAGATAGTAGCAGTCACACTATTGGGGTCAAACTAACAGGTCACGTTAAAATGTGGGACCAGATAAAGAGTTCAAACATCTGTAGATCTGCTAAATGAAGATTTGGGGAGTGTCTGTTAACTCTAAGGGCATTTTTTAATTTTTTTGAAAATATGCATTTTCATGATGTACAAACCATCCAGAGGAGGAGCTTGTGGAGTCTCACTTGTTTTTAAGGTGGAGTAAACAGCTTGAAGTGAGGACTCATCACCATCTGAAAGTGAGGAAGCAAGAGACCATCAGACAGACAAGTGAATGTAAAAGGGCACATCAAAAATACTCACATGGGCACGTTAGAAATAAATTGCACTATTGCAGACTAAAACTGTCAGCGAGCGCCTCTCACCTCTTTCCCTCTGTGGTTTTCTGCTGTGGTTTGTCTCTGGGCTCAAATTATCAGCAGCATCTGCAAACAAAACAGCACGTATGAGACGCTGAGGAGGAGGTTAAAAAATACAAGCCACCAGCCCAGCTGTGCAGCACGTCCTCAACACTTTTACTGGTAATCACTTCAACTGCACTTTCCACACGACAAAACAACTCGTCTTATTATTCTAGTTCACCACTTCATCTCTCAAAATAAAGAGTATACCAAATTTTAGAATGTAATGTGTTTCTGACAGCATGTTAAAAAAAGAGATATGTATATATAAATTCAAGTAAACCTTTATTCTTCCTCTGTTTTGTCACGACCACTGCATACGTCACACCATCTGGATCAGATCCATCGGCAGAAACTGAAACATACAACTAAACGTTTATAAAACAGGTACCAGGTACACATGTTGTAAATAAATATGGTAAATGAAGGTCCTTTTTACATCTATAGCCTTAGTTTTTTGGTCTTTATGTTAAAAAGACATCAAAATAATGGGTTGGAGTTTCAGTTTTGAGTTGACACGGAGAAATAACTACAGTTACATGTTTGCTCTCACCTATTTGACCGTCCTCGCCTGACTGTGATTCTGCTGTTGGTGTCTTTGAGGAAAAGCAGAAAACCACTGATGGATAGAAAGTTTAAGTTAAAGATAGTGTTTTCAAAAACAATGTAGAATATGCTTTAACAATTCTCTGTAGTCTTCCCTGCACATACAACAGATAAGATTCTTATTTCTTATTCTTATTTTATTATTACTTATGCGCTGTAAAAAATAAGTGCAACAATGTAACCAGTACAAAAAAATTTGTAACACTATAAAACACAAGTGTATGAAATAAAGTGTAAGTCAAACATATGAACATGATATCCTCAAAGCTTATCGGTTAAGCAAATGTTTAATATGATATGAAATAATATTTGAATCCATCTTATGTTTTAAATTATTTTAAACTTCTGAGAAAATAATTTGACACACATGATTATAGCTGTAATCACTTTGCCTCACCATTGCAATGATTCCTAAATTGTTAGAAACATTTTAAAATATGATGGGATGCTCTCTGTTTCATATGTCAATGGCCACAGTTGCTTACTAGTTTAAGTGTTTCTTTGGCAGTTATTTACATACAGTATGTATACTATGGTGGTAGTTAATTTTCTGTACCTCTGTGTTTCCTAAAATGGAGGAATCCCACCAGCAGCAGCACCAGAGCCATCATTAAAACGGTGACAGCAATCCACAGCAGGGTGAAGACATGGGGGGAGTCTGAGTCATCGGGGAGGGTCTCTTCATGAGGGGATGGAACGATGATAGAAATGTTAAAGTTAAGTAAATACAAATAAACGTAATGTTGAAGGTCCAGTGTGTAACACTTACACACAAGTTCACTTCTAAATAACACTATATTCTACACACAGGTCCTTAAATAAAGTCAGTTTGAGTCATTGCATTGTGTGTGGGTCAATTTTTTATAAAAATGGCAGGTGTCGTACAAAATATTAAAACAACTCAGTGTGCCATCATTGTGTATAAGCTGCACCCCTCCTGGCCATAAAACTACTTTGTTGTAACATTTTAATATTTCACCTCCTACAGCCAGCCAGCTCCCCGGTGATTCTCCAACATCCGAGATGCTGCACTTGTAAAGGCCTTCATCCAACTTGGTAACATTCTTAATGGTTATTTCTTCTGCAGGAATGCTCTGCACAAGGACGTCATCTTTGAAAAAAAAAGAGCTTGGAGGTTGGGGATAGTTGTCCTGTGTCTGCAGTGCAGAGTCACATTGTTCCCTTCCAAGACCGGAAGAATAGGACTGTCCAATATCACAGGATATTGAGTATGGACAAACTGGAGAATTACCACAAATTGGGAAAACCTATATTTACTTTACATTATAACTCTCTTAACATCCATGCTTAAAAACACAGGGAAATTGTCATGTGAAACAAAGTGGCAATTCAGCCTGACTCTAAATTGTAATCTAATCAAAGTAAGCTTCTATTAAATTGTATTATTAAAACATTGTGTTCTTTCCTAGGAAGTAAAATAACAGACCTAAAATGTATAAATGTGTGAGTCCTTTTTTTCTGAACTGCTGACACACTTGTGGATTTAATTGCTGTTGTATAATTTTATATTAATGATGAGTTACCTGGCAACTGGATCACTCAAAGTGAAACTGAGCATGAAAGCAGGACCATTCATCATACTGTCTTTATTCATTTATAAATTGTTAACTTTGGCCTTTAATGAAGTCCTCATTTATAAATCAGACATTTTCTTTGCACACACATTTGATTTAAAATCAACTTTCTGTCATCTAATTATTTTGCTAAACTTGAAGTCTTTCTTATATTTTTTTTAATAGTGACTTTGTTGCTTTTGTTACATACTGAAAACAGTACATGCAATAACACATGTAATGGCTATACTTGGAAATGCATGATCTGTTACTTGGAGGTAACAGATCATGCATGAGCTGTTAGCAGTTGATAAACCAGAATTAAGTTTACACCCTGTCAATGATTTACAGACTTTGGCTGAGCAGTCCGATTAAATGACCGACACACAATGCAGCAGGTACGTCGTCTTCCCAGTTTTTGTTTCAACTAACTTTTATTCTAAAACACAAAATGCTTTACCGACATAAAAGTGGGTCTGCATTCATAGTTGTGCGTTTTGTAGTAATAGTATGTGACAGATAATGAAGTCATTTTCTTAGGTCTGTTTCATCTTTAATGTGTAAAAGGTTGAAACCATCCATCCAAATGTATGTCAAATGTTATGTAATTGTCATATAATTATTTCGGTTTATATCAGCCTTCATTTTATTTTTTTTATTATTTGAACAGGAAAGTTGTTAGTTTTGACACCCAATTTGTATCCTTTTTTATAGGAGTCATTGGACTCGAATGAAGGCTAAAATATGCTATATTTAAGTCTGGCAAAATTCGTCTGTGCCATGTTGGCAGGAAAAATAATACTACAGTATTAAATTAACTTTTACATCAGTAGTAATGAAGTACTGTGTACTGCCAGTGAAGGTGTTTTCACATGTGTTATAGTATATTTCGCTTACAATGTATCATTGGTCTTTGTTCATTTTCAGAACTTTAAGATGATTCCCCAGACAACTGGACTTCATTTTCCTCTCAAAACTCTCAGTGTTTTGATTTTCCATCTTCTCCTTGCACACTTTTGTAAAATATGAATTGAAAACTGCAATAAAAGCAATTATTTTCTCTGCTCAAAGGTTAAGTTTCCTGAAGTCCAACAGTCAGTTATAATGCTGTATTCTGCCTGATCAAGTGAATGGGGTTCATTAATCCTGTGCATCACCTCTCATCTTCTTTTTCCTCTCAGGTTGAAGACAAACAAGCTGAAGTCCAGCAGCTCCAGGATAAAATTGAGAGGTTGGAGACCAACCTGCAGACCCCGATGAAGGATCTGGAGTCCAACAAAGAGAAGGTTCATCTCTTCATTATTTTGTTGTATCTATTGAGATTTCAAGCCTAGTAAGAAGAAAAAGAAAACCTCTGACATTGTGCTGCAGATCATGTTGTCGTCTGTTCTCTTACATAATGTGTAATATGCCTAATCTCTAATCTCCATTTCCTTGCTCTCACTGAGAGAGGCTCACATTGAGCTGGAGACCAAGGAGGTTTACCTGGGTCTTAACCATAATGTATTTGCTGCAGGCATCCTACTTATCTGTTTTCAGCTCCATTTTAAATCTGCATCTGCCTTTATTTTTTCTGGAGTTTAAAAAGCCAAAATATTATACTATGGTTTTTAATGTGTTGTTTCTGATGTTTATGTATTTACAGTAGCCGTTAAAATGACATTGACACAAATCACATGTTACTTTAGTCAGTTTCTTAGAAAGCTCATCCGTCATCTTGTCTTTTTTCATTTTTTCTCTCTTAGTTAGAAGACAAACTAGCTGAAGTACAGCAAGAGATCACGTGTGAGAAACAAATGAGGATGGAAGCTGAGAAAGAAGTGGAGGCCAAGAAAACAGAGGTTCATCATTTAACTTTAATCATTCTAAATATATTTCACTGTCAACAGCATATTGATTTGTTTCCAGCCAACTACTTGCTTGTTTCCCCTTAACTATTTTATAGCTGTCTTTTTGTCTCACATTTGTGTCTTTGATATTTATTGTAACATTTAAAGATTTGTGTTGTTTACGTTCAAATAGAATTTGAAGGTGATTTTAACTGCTTATTGCATGTATTTTCTAACTGCTGCTTGGACCAGTAGTGTGAGTCAAACCAGACATGAGAGCAAAGACCAACAGAAGTGTGTTTTTGAGTCCACAGACACAGCTGCCACTGCTACTATTAACCAACTTGTGTGTTAGTTCATCCACTTACTGTATGTTAGCTCTCTTTCTGTCTGTGTATACTGTGCTGACGAAGTGCTGCACATTGTCTGGATTAATACGAAAACATTTAAATATGTAATTTAAGCAGTAGCAATTGGTGTAAATTGGAGTGATAACAAGCAGGAAAATAACACATAAATGTATAAGATGGGGGCTCCCTTGCTAGCAGCTACACAGCGTTGTAATTGCACATACTAAAAAGAAATGTATTGAACCTGGCATGTAGCATCTGCCCTGAAGTAAACTGCTCAAAATCTTTATTTTATGAATGAGTACATGCTCATCAGCCAATGCTGCAGCCTCAGCAACAGCGGCAACCTTACGTTCATTAATGTAAGTGGCCACCCGACTGGACAGAGAGTTTTTAAACTGCTCTAACAGGACCAAGTTACACAACATCGTCATCAGAAGCCATACACCAACGATTGAAGTGATTAGTCATCTTCCTCGAAAACCCTGTGCTTTTCCTGACAACACACACCGCAACAACAAAACCTGATTCTGACCAAGTCCTTGCTTGTGCAATCCGCTCTCACAGAGAGAGAAACACACCTGGATCCCTCTCATTGAATTTAGGCAAGAGACGCAAATTACTAACAACATCTGGAGATCCTGACTGTGAAGATGAACTTTCTACCCTTCGCAATACATCCCCAAAAAGCTTACCATCTCTGACTAGTCCCAGTTTAGCAGTTTGCATTGCTATCTTTTCTTGCTCTTTCTCCTGCCACAAACGCTCAATCGCCACATGCTTTTCAGCCTCCAACTTGTGCTTTTCTATCTATTTTTTTCCTTTCCAGTTAGATAAGATAAGATATAGGCCTACTTTTATTAATCCCCCGTAGGAGAAATTACACACAGCAGTACTGGGGAATATAGTGCAATAAAAAGCGTTTATTAGACCAACGTTAAAGGTATATGCCACCACCTACTGAATCGGAGTGTGTAAAATCATGACTATATTGGAATTATATCCTGTATATTAGACCTGTCTCATTAAAGTATTTGATTAAAAGAGCTAGTACTGAGCTCCCAGAGGGGTTTTAAAGGAGCATGTCACACAGGCCTCCAGTACCTGCACAGGAAGCAGCCACAGACAGAGGAACAGGAAGACAGGGCAGAGCGGGTCGTCACATAAGGGGTTAGGTTAGTCTGAGAGTGAGAACTCCTGCTCACCTAAAATATACCTGTCTACCTTTTATCATTTAGTTAATTAGTTTTCTCTGCACCATATGGGTTGAAAACCAGTGCCTGTATTTAATTCATGACACAGAGAATACTCCGTCATTTCTGATTGGCTAGCAGGTATTCAGAATTATATTATATAATCTACAGTATATCTCATAGCAACAATCGCCTTTTTGTAGCTAGTGTGAATGTAATAGTATACTCTGAGGTGTCATCAGATAGAAAAGGAAGGAAGAGTGGAAACACTGCCACAATTAATTTCATATATTAAAATACCAGCTTTGTTATACAAAACCTGTGAGCTCATGGTAAATAAGGAAACATACTGAGAGAGACAGACAGACTTGTTTCTTTAAGGTCTATATCGTGTTATGAATTTGCCTTCCACCACATTATTTGTTTGTTTGTTCATTTCCAATTGTCTCAATGTTTTTTTGTCACACATCTTCTGCTTTTATCCCCAGTTCATATATTGTAAACATACATTATCCACATGAAGAACCAACATATCTTGAGATTAAATATATTACATTTGTTAAGTCCAAGTCAACTGCAGTCAAATGTTGAGACAATTCAAACCACAATAGAACAAATCTGCAACACCCAAATGTCACTGCTGTACATGAAACAAAGTCATCAGTTTTTAATTACTCAAGAAAAGAGCAACATTAATGGATACAGAATTTCATTGACAATCTGTGTTCAGGTTGGTTTATGGCCACATTTTCAAAATGCATGTAAAATTGACCTTCAGCCTGACAATATTATCACATTTTTGCATTTATGTCCAAGACAGAAAACCTGTCTTTTAGTCAGCAGCTTCACAGTCCAGATTGTGTGTTGTCTCTCTCTCAGAAAGACCAGGCGCAGGGTGGCAGCGGCTCGGCTGCTAAGGAAACAGACATCATTGAGTATGAGGTCGACCAAGGGGGAGAATATATCAGTGTCAGAAATGTGTCCAGTGAGGTAATGTTGTTTATGTGGATGAACAGTGACTGTGTACAATGTGATTTTATAGCCATTAACAGTGTATCAAATCAAGCTAATGATCTACTTTTTTATCTCAGAATCCATCTCCTATTGTTTTTGTGTAAAAGAAACATACAGATTATCATTTCCACAATGCATTTAACTCACAGTGCACAATCCATGGGCTGTATTTAGCAATTCATGATACTGCTGTGAGTGCAAATAAATAGATAGATATAAATACTTTATTTATCCCTAAAGGATAACTTTAACTCCATGTTAAAGTCTGGATAGGAAATGATAATGTTAGGACAAGGCTGTCATCATTAAAGGATCCGCCAGTAATAACACAAATACCATTATTTGTTTGTAATTTAGAAGATTAATTCTTGCAAAACAGAACTGCAGATCAAAATTCCACATTAAAATGTCTTTTCCTGGCTCATTCAAGACAGGTTTTATAATTCTGAAGATTTAATTCATCTGCTAAGAAAATGCACCCATGAACCAATATAATAATAATATGTATAGTAAATGAAATCACATACTGTTACACTAAGACAGATATTTTTGTGAATACTGTCCATGGTGATTTGCTTGTGTCTTTTTGTCTCACCCCTGAATTTCTCTCCAACAGGACCAACAACTGGAAGGCTGGGAATTACATGTACGAGTCAACAATAAAAAACCCATCATACACCCATTTGAAGATAATATTCTCAAGGCTGGAGACAGTGTCAATGTGAGTTTGTCTTAATTTCTCAATTATGTTTGCCATGTTTTTTTTATTTTCTATCAACTGTTACTCTAATCTCACCTAAAGCCACCTGGGGAGTGAATTTACTGTAGCTCTTTCCAGATCTGATCTTCAGATAATAACATTAAACACAATTCCCTCACTGAGCAGGTGGAGTGGAACCCGATAGCCTGGGGCATTGGAGACCAACTGCTGGTCACCCTCTACAGCCACACCACAGAGGTCTGACATCACCTCGCATCACTCACC
>NW_023339984.1:17584543-17585586 GCF_004916995.1 Morone saxatilis | reverse complement strand
CCCAAATGATGTGGACACTGACACCCACACACACATACTTTTGATCTGGGCTTTAATTTTTTAGGTTTGATCAAAGCCCTTAGTTCTAAAGTAGGGACATCTTAATGCTACAGTATACAATGATATTTTAGACAGTAGTAAACTTTGTTGTGTGGAGGAACTTCAGAAAAACCTGACCTCAACCCCATCCAACGCAACATCCATCTGTCTGTCTGTCTGCCTGTCTGTGTGTGTGTGTGTGTGTGTGTGTGTGTTTGTCGTTTCTTTCTCAGCTAAAGCAGAGATTAATGCTGGAGATTGGGCACTCTCAGATAAAGGTGAAGAAGCCCAACACCTGCCTGACCAGAAAGGACTCAGCAACAGGACACATCACTGTGCATCACGTCGACCCAAAGGGCAATTTTGTCACTCTAAGCAACAAGTCCTTTCAGGTAATGTCAGGTAAACATATATAAATGAAGGAAGTTATTTCCATTCCATTATTTTTAAATTATATGACTCTTGAAATGATAGAAACCTATATATCAACATAGATACAGTACACCATGGGAATAACTGAATGAAAGTGAACTGCTTGCAGGCACTCTCTTTCGCTTTCTGAAGATGGTATTAGTGGTTTAAATACTTTTTTATTTGTTAAATATTTTGTATTTGTTGTTAGTTATTTGTTTGTGTGGTCTTCACTTGTTTTGTAACTACTTTATTACCTGACTCCTGCAGGTCCAACAACTGGAAGACTGGGAATTGCATATAGAAGTCAACAACAGAAAACCCTTCATATACATATTTAACTCATTTACACTACCTTGTAAAAAGACTGTCACTGTGAGTTCACTTCATTCATATTGATTTGTATTTGTTCTGCATTTTCTTTTATTTCTTATTCATCAAACTTTTCATCTAACCTCACATGAAGACAGTTGCAAACGAAACTCATTGCAAGCTGTCAAAGCTTCAACCATAACAGAATTCGAGTGAAGTAAGACTTTCTATGCTGTGTTTTGGTTTCGCCCTCAATACCGGTTAGTGTATAATGTATTACC
>NW_023339984.1:17581728-17584443 GCF_004916995.1 Morone saxatilis | reverse complement strand
TCAATACTGGCAGGAGCTGGGGATGACATCATTTTGCCATGTCACCTGCAACCTGCGCTGGATGTTACTGCAAAGACATTGGAGTGGACAAGATCTGACCTAAACCCGAGATATATCCAGACTTTTTTGACCTGCACATGTCCTGTAAAAACTACTTTGCAATTTTTAAATAAATATTTTATACCTATTAAGACATATTTGTACAGTCTTTTATATTTTGTTGAATTATTTGTGAACAGAAACCACTCATTATTCAAATATAAAAAAAAGATTTGTGTATTTTCTGAAATGACTAAAGACAATAAAACATTTTTTTTCAAATAAAGAGAACCATTATAAATTGTTCCTTTTGTCTTCCTCTGGCGAGCTCTCCACTAACCTCTACCAATGCTTTATGAAAATAATCACAGTCACATGTCACAATAATGTTTTTTTTTAATAAACATTAGCAACAATATATCAACAAAAAAAAAGTTTCTTGTATATGATCTTTGTTAAATAAAAGTAATTTGTGATTTTGTCTTTTTACTCTTTCCAAGCATTGCTGATTACAACTCAAAAAGCATTTTTTTAAAGACATTTTTATCCAAATGTACAACAATTGTGATGCCTATTAACATTAATTATTTGTATATCATTAATGTTAATGCAACTTAAGAAAATCAGTTAAGGTAACAATATACTAAGAGTAGCTTTGCATGTATTATTTAAAAGGAATGAATAAAAAATGTGATCCTCCCAATGTTAAATTAAATTCAAACTGAGAACAAAGTAAAGGATGTGTTTGCAAAAGTCATTATTTTACATCCTACAGGTGGTATTTTCAGCTGGTACAAAGACATCACTCCCTATTATGATGCCTCATCACTCATCTTATTAGTCACAGACTCTGATTAGAACACTGGGTCCGGACTACTGCAGCACATTTAAACAGGGGTGACGTGTGAAGCATATTAATGATGATCAGCTACACTTTTCATATGATCAGCTCTGCTACTGCTGCTGTTGGCTGTGAAGTGGGCCGTAATGCAGCAAGAGCCATGCACAGTGACACAACTAAGCTCAGAGCGCCCTCTGCTGACCCTTTTCACATTAGCACAGACACAGTGGTGCCGTCACTGGCACAAATAAAACAGTGAATTCCTGTCAATTTTAAAATGGGGGACTTTTCATATGCCTTTCATATGTGTTTTATCAATCAGTCTGTACTGTCATTTTCTATCCAAATTCATTATTGCTATCATCTGAAGCATCTTGAGGGCCGATACATATCATTCAGAAATCAGTTTTTAAGACTGCTGTTGCACAAAATCACTTAAATCCAAACTAGCACTCCACGAAAAGACAAAGGAGTTAAACCTCCTGCTGGCGGTTTCCAGACCATTAGCTACTGTTTCCAACTACTATTATTATTTAAACAAGCAGTGTTTCATCAGAGAAGAGCCTAATGGTATAATTTATTATATTATAGTAATTAATATTTCATTAAAGTTTCATCAAAGTTCAGATGTTCAGCCAAGATACTCTAAGTTAATTTATTTAAGCTTATTTATTTAGTTGTTGTAAATTCCTTTATGAAACACTGACTGTCTACCTGGAAGATTGCGGGAAGAAAATATCATGAGATGAGCCAATCAATGATTTACAGACTTAGACCATGCAGTCTGTTGAAGTGCAACAGGTACGTCTGATTCATTTTTGCCTCTTCTACATGCTTAGTTTAACTTCATTCGGTCATAGCGGGTCTTTTCTTTGACCCAAAACTGTATTCTTACTTTGAACAGTTTATTTGAGGGTGTATACTGTAGTGTAAGCTGAAATATTAAACAAATTAGTTTTAAGTCTGTTGTTTGCAACAAAAGAGGAAGTATAACACTATCATTATTGCACAATACATAGACAGCAAACCACCTTTCTTTCATTGCATTGACAAAGGTAAGCATAACTCCATCTACAGGACACATACAGACATTTCTCACAGCACCTTTGGTTTGAATTAAAAAGAAAAGACAAAAAGGAAGAGTGTGATAAATATGTATTACGTATGCCCTCCTAAGTACTACAAAGTTGCATATATACATTATTCAAGTCAGGTCAAATTAATGAATAAACAAATTAATGATAGATAGATAAACTTTTTAATAAACTGTGTGTGCTTAACTTTCAGAACTTTAAGATACTCACACAGATGGACGAGCTGTCTCTTCAATCTCCACCCAGGCTCCTCAAGGTTTTGGTTGTCTATTTCCTCCTGACACAATGTTATAGAGGTAAGTCACACACAAATATCTTAAAAGGTCTTTGGGTCATTAATAATGACAAACATCCCACCTGTGTGCTATTTATGGTGGGTGTTGGGCATTACACTTCTCCTCTCAAGACAAAGTGGTAAAGCTTTTCAGTGGCTCAAACAGGAGATTTAGAGTCCAATGGAAATTGTATCTATGTGGGATAAGGAAATGTGAATTTTCTCCATTCACATTTATTTCACATGTTGAAACTCATTCAATCAGACTATTTTCCTATTTGGATAATTTGGAGATTGGTATTTTTTGTCCAAACCATAAATATTGCTCTTCCACTGACATCACTGTTTTAAACTTTTCCTTTTGTTCAGCATCAGATACTGCTTCCTCGCCCGTCATCAGTTTACTGGGGATTGACAGAAACAGAGGAGCAGTGATCTTAAACTGTGACTCTAACAGCTGGTATCCA
>NW_023339984.1:17579209-17581628 GCF_004916995.1 Morone saxatilis | reverse complement strand
TATTTCTGCGGAAATTGAGACGAAGCGCAATCAGTAAGTAACAAATTAATTAACAGGGCTTTAAAAATGTAACGTTATTGTTGAAGGTTTTATGTGTAATAATGATATTAATTGTGTGAATAAAATGTTCACTTTGATCAAAATGTCAGTATTTCACAGGTTATGTTTTTTTTCTATCTGAATTTCCAGTCAGTCAAAATGTCAGGTGACATATTGTTATAATCCATTTATACCAGATTTTTTGACTGAAATGTCTCATGTGCTGTGAAGCATCAACGTCTTTTATATATAGTTAATACTACTGGCTTTATTATTACACAGAGAAACAGAAAAGCCACAGGGATGAAACTGATAATGGAAAGAAGAACTGCTCTAAAAGTAACAGCACTGAAGATAAGTTTGTCACTGAAGAAGAAGGAGAGAGAGAGCAGCTGATGACACATGAAACTGTGCAAATGGAGGTTTTGAACGAGGGAAAAGAGAAAAAGAAACATGTAAGTAAAGAAACAGGACATTCTTTTCGGTAGAGGGAGAAAAAATGAGGAGCAAGAAGGGATATTATCCAACTGAAACTCAAAATCCAACTTCAGAGTAATTCTAGTAAATTTTTTTGTTACAAGCTGAACAATTTCAACTGTTCAACGATTAAAATGCTGCAGAAATCACACTTGATGCTCGGGTGTGTGTGTCACTGTGCGGTATCTTTTCACCTTTTTTTACCTGAATAAAATCATGTCTCGAATCTTGTCTCTGACCATCTCTGTCCTCTCTTTCAGTTGAAGAAGCAGAAATGTGAGCAAGAGGAGCAGCAGAGGAAGGAGGAGGAGGAAGAGCAGCAGAGGAGGGAGGAAGCTCAGAATAGAGTGAAAGAGAAGCTGGAGACCATAAAGAATGAGGTTCATCTTCACTTTAATAATATAATATACTGATTTGAGATTGAAGTCACACTCTTTGTGTCATCCATAGTGTAAGGTCAGACAGTTTTGTCAGTTTGTAAACTTTTAAATGTCTCCCATTGTCTCTCCTGGACCTTCTCTCTGTCCTTCCAGGTCAAACTCAAACAATCTAAGCTGCAGGAGCTCAATGGAAAGAAGCAGAAGATCCAGAACAACCTGCAGACCCTGAAGAAAGAGCTGGAGAACAAAAACAAAGAGGTTCATGTCTTCATCTTCATTTACTGAGATATGTCAGTAACTCTGCTGATTGAGGATCCACTATACCATGTTTATCTTATTGAAGTCACTTCTACTCAGTTATGTAGCATATACAATCTACTTAACAGTTAGTTACTCTTTTCATATTGTGCTAAGTTTAACTGTGTCAAGCTTAAATGTGGTGCTAATGTCTCTATCACTTCCTCCTAGCTGGAGACAATCAAAGCCACCCTATCCCAGTCTTCCTGGTGGCCTTGGTGGGTAAGTGCTCATGGTTTGCATGCAATAATACACTCTGAGGTGTTCTCCAAAAAATAAGAAGCAAGTTTGTTGTAATAGAGCCATTACTTTTCCCCTTGCACCCCTTCTATCACTAATTTATGACTGAGAGCAATGCTGGACTGGATTCTTTACTGGTTGTTGATTAATGGTCTTTATCAACTTCATTAACAGTTGCATTATGCAGCCCTGAACTACTTTATCAAAGCAGAGGAGCGGAAGAATTGTGCAACAGAGAGGAAACCATATGTTACCACCCACAGGCCTGAAATAAAACTTTGATCTTGAAATGTCCTTTTTTAAAGATTTCTTTCTTCACTCAATGTTTTACATACATAGGCCCAAAAAGGCAATCACACACAGGGCTTATAGACATGGGCTGCCATATATAGGCACCCTGGGGGCAGTTAGGGGTTTGGTGCCTTGCTCAGGTGCACCTCAGCAGTGTCCAGGAGGAAAAACTGGCATCTCACCAGCTAGTCCACACCCCAAACGCAGACTGAGCTACCTAGCGTCATGCAGAGCTGAGGATTAATTTCTTTACCATATGGGTCACTGTATAATATGTTCTTTCACGTGTTTTAATGATCAGAGTCACAGAAAAGAAGACGAGCAGAAGAAGAATAAAGCTGAGCAGGAAGTGGAGACACTGAAGAAGAAGATAGAGACTCATCAGAAGGAATTGGACACCAAAATCAAAGAGGTTTCTATTTTTTTATCTTTTCCTCGAAACATTTTGTTAACAGCCACCTGCTTGTTTGTTGTCAGTTTAATTTCTCTGTCTGCATTCAGGTCACTTCTTAAACCAAGTCAACTAAAGATCACCCCTCTCATCTATATTCCACTTCAACATAAAGATAATGTATTTCCTTTTGAGGCACATCTGATGCTGTTGTTGTGAGGACTGTGTTACACTGGTTGTTGCAGTTCTCATAAATTAAGGCCCTGATGTTATCATAAGACAAACATTATAAGAAATGTTTGTC
>NW_023339984.1:17576771-17579109 GCF_004916995.1 Morone saxatilis | reverse complement strand
GACAAACATTTCTTATAATGTTTGGAAAACTGCAACAACCAGTGTAACACAGTCCTCACAACAACAGCATCAGATGTGCCTCAAAACGAAATACATTATCTTTATGTTGAAGTGGAATATAGATCAGAGGGGTGATTGACAGTTCTGGTCTTTAGTTGACTTGGTTTAAGAAGTGACCTGAATGCAGACAGAGAAATTAAACTGACAACAAACAAGCAGGTGGCTGTTAACAAAATGTTTCGAGGACAAGATAAAAAATAGAAACCTCTTTGATTTTGGTGTCCAATGTCTTCTGGTGATCCTCCATCTTCTTCTTCAGTGTCTCCACTTCCTGCTCAGCTTTATTCTTCTTCTGCTCATCTTCTTTTCTGTGACTCTGATCATTAAAACATGTGATAGAACATATTATACAGTGACCCATATGGTAAAGAAATTAATCCTCAGCTCTGCATGACGCTAGGTAGCTCAGTCTGCGTTTGGGGTGTGGACTAGCTGGTGAGATGCCAGTTTTTCCTCCTGGACACTGCTGAGGTGCACCTGAGCAAGGCACCAAACCCCTAACTGCTCCCAGGGTGCCTATATATGGCAGCCCATGTCTATAAGCCCTGTGTGTGATTGTCTTTTTGGGCCTATGTATGTAAAACATTGAGTGAAGAAAGAAATCTTTAAAAAATTACATTTCAAGATCAAAGTTTTATTTCAGGCCTGTGGGTGGTAACATATGGTTTCCTCTCTGTATTTGTTGCACAAATTCAGATCCTTTCTTCCGCTCCTCTGCTTTGATAAAGTAGTTCAGGGCTGCATAATGTGACTGTTAATGAAGTTGATCAAGATCAGTCCAGCATTGCTCTCATTCATGATAGAAGGGGTGCAAGGGGGAAAGTAATGGCTCTATTACAACAGACTTGCTTCTTATTTTTTGGAGGACACCTCAGAGTGTGTTATTGCATGCAAACCATGAGCACTTACCCACCAAGGCCACCAGGAAGACTGGGATAGGGTGGCTTTGATTGTCTCCAGCTAGGAGGAAGTGATAGAGACATTAGCACCACATTTAAGCTTGACACAGTTAAACTTAGCACAATATGAAAAGAGTAACTAACTGTTAAGTAGATTTTATATGCTACATAACTGAGTAGAAGTGACTTCAATAAGATAAACATGGTATAGTGGATCCTCAATCAGCAGAGTTACTGACACATCTCAGTAAATGAAGATGAAGACATGAACCTCTTTGTGTTTGTTCTCCAGCTCTTTCGTCAGGGCCTGCAGGTTGTTCTGGATCTCCTGCTTCTCTCCATTGAGCTGCTGCAGCTTAGATTGTAGAGAGAGAAGGTCCAGAGACACAATGAGTGACATTTAAAAGTTTACAAACTGACAAAACTGTCAGTTTGACCTTACACTATGGATGACACAAAGAGTGTGACTTTAATCTCAAATCAGTATATTATATTATTAAAGTGAATATGAACCTCATTCTTCTTGGTCTTCAGCTTCTCTTTCACTCTATTCTGAGCTTCCTCCCTCCTCTGCTGCTCTTCCTCCTCCTCCTTCCTCTGCTGCTCCTCTTGCTCACATTTCTGCTTCTTCAACTAAAAGAAATGACAGAGATGGTCAGAGACAAGAGACATGTGAGACATGATTTTATTCAGACAAAAAAAGGTGAAAAGATACCACACAATGACACACACACCCAAGCATCAAGTGTGATTTCTGCAGCATTTGAATTGTTGAACAGTTGAAAATGTTTAGCCTGTAACATAAACATTTACCAGAATTACTCTGAAGTTGCATTTTGAGTTTTAGTTTGATAATATCCTTCTTGCTCAGATGAAACTTTTCTTGCTCCTCATTTTTCTCCCTCTACCGAAAAGAATGTCCTGTTTCTTTACTTACACGTTTCCTTTTCTCTTTTCCCTCGTTCAAAACCTCCACTTGCACAGTTTCATGTGTCATCAGCTGCTCTCTCTCTCCTTCTTCTTCAGTGACAAACTGATCTTCAGTGTTGTGACTTTTAGAGCAGTTCTTCTTTCCATTATCAGTTTCATCCCTGTGGCTTTTCTGTTTCTCTGTGTAATAATAAAGGCATTAATATTAACATATAACAGCACATGAGACATTTCAGTCAAAAAAAATTGTATAAAATGGATTATAACAATAAGACACCTGACAATGTGACTGACTGGAAATTCAAATTACAAACATAACCTGTAATATACATTTTGATCAAAGGACATTTTATTCACACAATTAATATCATTATTACACATAAAACCTTCAACAGTAACGTTAATTTGTTACTTACTGATTGTGTTTCGTCTCAATTTCCGCAGAAATA
>NW_023339984.1:17573242-17576671 GCF_004916995.1 Morone saxatilis | reverse complement strand
CCATAGGACTGCCGAGTTTCAGTGTGCAAAAAATATTCCTGACTGAAATGTGTTGATCGATACTGTCAGGACAACAAGGTGGGATTAAATTAAAGTCTCATAGCGAGGCTGCTGGGGAATGCAGCTCAACTAGAAAGAGGGTGAAAAAGGTTTTGCAATTAGAGTTGTGACTGATGAGTCAGGTCATCTGTTGATTATGCAAAAGTACAAGCATTTTAAATCCAATGTCTCTCATCATCTCACTGATATGCATGCATTTCTTTGAGTGTTTCTCTGTGCTTTATGTGAGAATGTAGATAATTATGTACCACTATGCTGTACCTGTATATGCATTTGTTCTACCTGCAGTATTTCCAGTCTGTAAGTAAAGAGCTGAAATCCTGCTGATGACTGTTCTCTCATAGGAGCCCTTATGTTTATAACAAACTAATTCCAGTACCCCTAAAGCAGCCTGAGTAAACACTGATAGTTTTTCCCTCCCTCCCTCGTTAGATCTGTCAGGACCGATACAGATTACAGGAGCAAAGGCAGTTACTGAGGGAAAGGTGATGTCGGTATCTTGTACTTCTCTCCTTACAACTGCAGGTTAAGTACAAATATGTGCTGCTCTGGTGAAAGATATCATTTCATTGGATTAGATTGTGCCAAAGACCTGCAAACTTAAAATCCTGACCAAATTAATAAATGTGACAACAACTTTTTGTTTTTCCATTCCCTCCCTTGTGTTTGGAGAAAGTTTTGCTTCTGGAGCCACCACATCTACAATCAGCGAAATTCTTTGGTATGTAAAACAAAAACAAAACATTTCCTGCAGTTGAAAAAGGGTTAACTGAGAGGGGGAACTCAATCTGTGTGTGGGGGTTGTACTAGAGACTAAAGACCAGCCTTTGAACAGCTGAGTTCTGTTTCCATCTGTGCAAAGACAAAGAAACAGCTTTCTTTTAGGGTAAGCCAACATATACTTACTTTTTCATACAGATCTCGGAGTCTCTGCAATGGTGGGGGAAAAGTTGAGGCAAAGTAGTAATGCAAAAGCTGCTAAAGCTGATAGAGCATCTACAACCTTTGTTTAGTATTTTATTCTGCTAATGACATAATAAAGGAATTGATACTAGGGTACTTTTCCCTCAATGTATTAATTGATTATTAATAATATTAAAAGATCGAGGATTAAATTGTGTCTGGGGCAAAAGAGCAGGGGGTATATGTCTGTATGTCTGTGTGCCAGTGTCTAACGAACGTGCTTGTTTCACTTTGATTCACAGAGGAAAAATGCGTCTGTGCAGCTACTTTGGCGTCTGCCTGTTTATCCTCTACTGCATCCCAGTTTCTGCAGGTAAACAAGAGTCATAAATGGTTGAAAGATCTAAAGATACCTAAACAATATCCAACAAGTACGTATATTTAAAGGTAAAATATGTTGTTTGATCAGGGACAAAGCAGATTGTGAGTATTTAATTTACCGTTTCCACAAGAGCGAGTTGACGTACCACCAGTGGTATGTGTTTGAGAGGTGGTGCACATAATTGTTTCAATATGCTACACCAAAGTTTTGTATGTGTAATATAAAAAAGCACATGTACTGAAAAAGGTTCCGTTACTGTAACCTATGTACCAAACTGCACTCTGTGTTCCTTCTCAGCTCCAATTGAAGCCCCTGTAATCATTGATGGCAAAGCTCTCTCTGCCACAGAAGCCATGGTGTGGTGGCGTCCTCTCTCACAGAGCAACGTAGAGGGGTACAAGGTGAGTACCGTAACCGTTTTGGCAGGTGACGGTGACAGTGGCGATTTCAAAAGATTGCACTCTGAAACCAGGTTTCAAAAGTTTGCATTGTATGCAAAAACAACATTTGCTTCCTGTTGTCATATTGACAAAAGGTCAAACCACAACACAAGTTTACTGTTTCATGCAAAAAAAAAACTTTAATTGAAAAGGCCTTAAATTATATTTAGAACACATGACTGGAAAAATCTCAATAAAGTCACTTAAATGTCTAAATATTCATCTTTAAAATCGTATTCTTTCAAAGCAAACAGACATGGTGTTTTATATATCACTAATGGTATAGCTAATGTAGAAACACAATGAGGAAATTCACACATACCTATGAATTAGTTTTGTGTCTCAATCTTGATTCTACTGATTTACATTGCTGTTTCACACCATTCTCCTCTTTCCTTTTGCAATAAATAAGTTCTACAGTGCTACAAAACAAGGCTTGTACATCAAGTTCATTTTGGATCCTGTGTCCCAGGTGATGTACAGGAGGGATAATGACCGGGATGGGTTGTTCCAGGTGATAGAGGTAGGTGGTATGCAGAACCAAACCAGGCTGGACGGTCTGAAGGCCGACTCCCGCTACTTCATTGAGGTTCAGGGCTTCAGCTCTGCAGGATATGGGCCGCCCAGCGAGCGCCTCCAGATCCACACCAAGAAAGCCCGTAGGTTGTGCTTGAGAGCAATTTAGTATGAACCAGCATGTCATTTTAATATATTTGTTATTCATTATTGTTTTTTATATCTTTTACCAGCTCCAAGCCAACCCCCCGTAATAACTCATCATGAATTAAAAGGTAAATCAGTATACATTGCCTGGGAAATTGTGGAACCACTGGCTGACGAGGCAGAGATAAATGGTTTCAAAGTGAGTACAGCTCTACATTGACTTTTATACAGATTGAAATCTCTAAGCCTTACATTTCTCATACCTTATCCGTATATGTAGGCGTTGTACAGGCAGCAGGGCCATTCCTCAGGCACTCTGTACACAACCAGTAAACGGTACATAGAACTTCCCCTGATAGGAAATGGGAGCTACGTGGTGGAGATCTCGGCACACACAGACGAGGGAGACGGGCCTAAAGCACAAATCCAATCCACAGGTAACAGACACATTCGAGCATTTACTTTTCCCCTTCATTCACAGTCCTTGTTCTTGCCATATCAATAAAGCCATGGATTTAAATGGATTTTTAAACTAGTTTCTCTTAATGTGTACTATTCTGAGAAAACATACTTAAATCTTATTTATACTTTTGGTGGAAAGTGCTGAAAATATATTAATTGCACAGTACAGACAGTGACCGACACAGAAGCCTGAGAAAAACATCTCTCTGAATAGAGTGAGCATGCTCTATTCAAATGTTGAAGTAACTTGAGGATATGCTGAATACGTCTTCCAGGAAAATGACTTATTTCGCAAGAAGCTGCAAAACATGTGTTTCCTCTTAACATGTGATTACACTAACATGAGGACATGAGAGAGACAAAGATAGTAATAGCTGACACAGTTAATAAGTAATAAATATAATACTTAATGCAAGTAGGTTTGGATGATTATAATGGAGCCTTCCAGCTGTACAAGCTATTTAAAGCCACAACATACATTGAATGCCTTCATCGCCAACAACAAGAAAGAATGCAGGC